>NW_024042817.1:0-39136 GCF_014851395.1 Micropterus salmoides | reverse complement strand
ATGGTACAGCAGCACCTCCAAGAGGTTAAAAGTTCAACTTCAAACGCACAGAAAAATTGGTCAGGTTGACCTCAATAATAGGACCCATGTCGGCTCTTCTGAATTTAAGAATGTAAAATGGCTGACAGTTGAAAAACAGTGAGGCAGTTGAAACTGAGATTAACACAAAGATTTTGCATAGGAACGAGCCATGGTATTTTAAAGACTATTTTAAGATCAGGAACTCTCATAGCTACTCAACTAGCGGCAGTGCCATGGACGTGGTACCTTGTAGATTTAAGAGCTATAAAACACCTTTTTGTACACGTCAGCATTGGAATGGAACAAACTCCCTGTTGAGATTAAGTTAAGTCACTCAGATCGCTGTTTTAATTGAGCATGTGGTGAATGGTTGGTAAATGCTTTTTTTAAAATCAATTTTCACTGTGTTGGCATCTATCAGGTGAATAGAGATAACAACATTAGCATTAAGTGATGAACAGTGTGTTGGCCTCAGCTAAGGAGAATCTGTTGGACAGCTCAGCTGGAGAGAATATAAACCGTCACGTAAAGTGTTTAATCACTCAGTTTTTTTCTGGGGTGAAGCTGCTGGTTAATACTGAGCTACTGAAGCTGAAGCATGTTACCAGCTTATGTTATGGTGCAGGTTATGTGATCTCAGAGAAGAATCTTTGTGGAGGCACCCTGTGAAGAAACAGATGAAAGTCATTTAAAGTCTTTGGTATGCTGTTGTATAAAAAGTTGGGGAAGTTAAAGAGATAAACTGAACAGAACCGGAAGCAACAGCAATGATTATCCTGCAAGTCAGATTCTCATGGAGACACAATACATGACCTCTTGCTTTGTTCAACTTTAGAGACTAGTTTAGCTTCACAGCACAACACCTGGACATATATTTGTCCGACCACAGCAGACTGTGAGATCTTTGTCTAAGAACATCACATCCTCACATGGAGAACCAGATTTATAGGACTTTTTGAAGACAGTATTTGTTGTGGACCGATAATTCTCTCCACATCAATTCATCTTGTTTCCTCCTTTACATCCAACTGGTGACGACCCTTTGGGAATGCTGATGTCTTCTCTTTAGCATCAGTCTCACACTGTTCTTTATGTCAGAACCTCAATCTGCCAGTACTGTCACCTGGAAGTAGTTTGTCTAGGAAAAAACGATTTATTTGAGTTACAGTGAAGAGGAATAATCATAGTGTACTCCTCATAATAATGAGCACTGGCCACTGGACCAGAACATAAAGGAAAGCTGACACATTCATTTACAGTGATCTTGATGAAACTACTGACAGTGTGGGACGTCTTCAAATATAGAGACTTTGATCAGTTTCTTAGATGATCAGGGCTGCAAATGGAAGATTATCTGTTGATGGAGCCATAAAAATGTGCCGTCGATCCACAAGTCGCTGGGAACAGTAACGTTAGCTGGGAAGATGATAGAGCATGTTAAATTAAAACAACATTTTTGGCCCATTTGACCTGAGGAAAAGAAGCTGCATAAAAAATATGCACACCTTCATATAGTGTGTTAAACAATCACCTGAAAATGATTAACTCCAATGAATCAAGTTTAAGTACTGTGGAGTTAGATAATGTGAATAGAAAAAAAAAAGATTAAATCAGACTCCTTCATAATAACAGTCAACTGGTGTTTCACCAGTTAGATGCTTTTAATGTGAAGCTGCAGCAGCAGGAAATGTTGCATTAGCAGCAACTTAATACTGCAGTTTTTCCCTTGGTAATACTGCAGATATGTAAATACTGCAGTACTTTGGGGGCCACAGGCTCAGTCACCACTGTGTTACCTCATTAGACGATAGACAGTGACTGAACAGACATTTATTTAATGAAAACCTTCAGATTCTAACTTTAATAAAGATTTGATTGAGTCCCTCTGACAATAATACCAGTGATTTAATAAACAGTCAGTTGTGCTGTTGATTGTAGAGACACCAAAGACAAGACTGTCTCTGTTAGATGGAACAATGGGACATATTTCAGAGTTCCTGCTGCTGTCTGTACAGCTGATGTTGTGCTTTGTTGTCCTCTCAGTCTACAAGGTGGAGGTGGATTCAGAGGTGGAGTCTGTACTGCTGCCCTGCAAACCACAGTTCACCTGCCTGAAGACGGCACAGTGGAGTGGAGGGACGGAGACAACGATGTGCTCCACGTATATAAGAACGGCTCTGACCAGCCTGAAGAACAGCACAGTTTTTACAGAGACCGAACAGAGATGAAGAGAAATGCGCTGAGAACTGGAGACCTCAGTCTGACCCTGAAATACCCCACAGACAGAGACAGAGAAACCTACACCTGCACCGTCTACAGCAGGGAGAGAGACATCCTGATGAAGAAACAAGTCCTGCTGCAGGTCAAAGGTCAGTGCTGTAGCCTAAATAGTGAGCGTTGCGTCTCCTTCACTCTAGTGAAGAACTTTGTGTGTGGCTGTGACATGAGGTTACTGTCTGTGCAAACACATGAAACACGACACAGTGCAGCTGCTCGGCCCCAGTTACTGGTCAGGGAAGCGAAAACAAAATGGCCTGTTTCAGTCCCCAGCTGATCAATCTGCACATCTCTAGCTGTAGAAGGTGACTTACAGTCCAACAAGCTGGTAAACAAGCTAGGTGATAACATCAATTTCAATTCAATTCAATTTTATTTATATAGCGCCAAATCACAACAACAGTTATCTCACAGCGCTTTTCATGAAAGAGCAGGTCTAGACCGTACTCTGTGATGCTATTTACAGAAGCCCAACAGTTCCCACCAAGAGCAAGCACTACTTGCTCTTGGTGGGACTTCCTTTTAAAACTTCCTTTTAAGAGGCAGAAACCTCAAGCAGAACCATGGCTCAGGGTGGGCGGCCATCTGCCTCGACCGGTTGGGGTGAGAGAGAGAGAGAGAGAGAGAGAGAGAGAGAGAGAGAGCAGGAGAGAACAGAGAGAAAAAGAGAGGGATGGAAGGAGAGAGAGGGGAGGGAGGCAGCCTACACAATATACACACAGAGGTACAGACAGTGAAGGTGATGTTGCTATAGACTAAATGAAAAATGGTACAGATATCTATAGTAGTGTTAATGATAACAATCGTAATGTTAATGATTATAATAATAATAATAATAATAATAATAATAATAGGACTATTAACAATAATTGTTGTAGCAGAGGGTGTCGAGCAGGAACACGGGAGCAGCAGGTGACCCGCAACCACAGATCCAGACTCCACAGCTCCAGAGCCAGAAACACCTGCAGGAAGTGATAGGAGGAGAGAGGAGAGGGACGAGAAAGCACAAGACTACCGGAAAGGGGAGAAGTTGTGTTAGTAACATGCAATAATGGGATGAGGTTGCATACAGAGGGAGAGAAAGTAGAGGAGAGAGGAGCTCAGTGCATCATGGGAAATCCCCCGGCAGTCTAGGCCTATAGTAGCATAACTAAGGGATGGTTCAGGACTCACCTGAGCCAGCCCTAACTATAAGCTTTATCAAAGAGGAAAGTCTTAAGCCTACTCTTAAATGTGGAGATGGTGGCTGCCTCCTGAACCCAAACTGGAACCTGGTTCCACAGGAGAGGAGCTTGATAGCTGAACGCTCTGGCTCCTAGTCTACTTTTGGAGACTCTAGGAACCACAAGTAACCCTGCATTCTGGGAGCGCAGTGCTCTGGTGGGGTAGTAAGGTACTATGAGCTCTTTAAGATAAGATGGTGCCTGACCATTAAGAGCTTTGTAGGTAAGAAGAATGATTTTAAATTCTATTCTGGATTTTACTGGAAGCCAATGCAGAGAAGCTAAAACAGGAGAAATGTGATCTCTTTTCCTGGTTCCTGTCAGAACACATGCTGCAGCATTCTGGATCAGCTGAAGAGTCTTAATGGACTTTTTCGAGCAGCCTGATAATAAGGAATTGCAGTAATCCAGCCTAGAAGTAACAAATGCATGGACTAGTTTTTCATCATTTTAGACAGGATGTTCCTGATTTTCGCAATATTACGTAGGTGGAAAAAGGCGGTCCTTGAAATTAGCTTAATGTGAGACTTAAACGACATGTCCTGATCAAAGATAACTCCAAGATTCCTCACAGTGGTGCTGGAGGCCAGGGCGATGCCATCAAGGGAAACTATATCTTTAGATAATGCGTCATGGAGGTGCTTAGGTCCCAGAACAATAACTTCAGTTTTATCTGAGTTTAACATTAGAAAGTTACAGGTGATCCAGGTTTTAACATCCTGAAGGCATATTTGAAGTTTAGCTAACTGGTGAGTTTCATCTGGCTTGATCGATAGATATAACTGAGTATCATCTGCATAACAATGAAAGTTTATGGAATATTTCCTGATAATATTGCCTAAAGGAAGCATATATAAAGTGAAGAGGATTGGTCCGAGGACAGATCCTTGTGCAACTCCATGACTAACTTTGGTGCGCATGGAGGACTCATCGTTAACATGTACAAACTGAAATCGATCTGATAAATAGGACTTAAACCAGCTTAGAGCGGTTCCTTTAATGCCAATGAAATGTTCCAGTCTCTGCAATAGGATCTGATGGTCAATGGTATCAAATGCAGCACTAAGATCTAATAAAACCAGTACAGAGACAAGTCCTTTGTCTGATGCAAGGAGGTCGTTAGTAATTTTCACCAGTGCTGTCTCTGTGCAATGATGAACTCATGAAATCCTGACTGAAAATCCTCAAATAAACTATTGCTCTGTAGAAAGTCACACAGCTTTTTAGCAACTGCTTTCTCCAGAACCTTAGATGGAAGAAATGGAAGGTTAGATATAGGTCTATAGTTGGCTAAAACATCTGGATCAAGGTTGGGCTTTTTCAGAAGAGGTTTAATTACAGCTACTTTAAAGTACTGTGGTACATAGCCTGTTGATAGAGATAGATTGATCATATCTAGCATAGAAGTGCTGACTAAGGGTAAAAAATCAAAGCAACCTAGTCGGGATGGGGTCTAAGAGGCAGGTTGATGGTTTAGATGAAGAAATTATTGTTAGTTGGTAAAGATTGAGGGAAGCAAAACAGTCTAAACATATATCTGGTTCTACAGCTGTTTCTAAGATTCCTGAGTTTAGAGATAAGTTGGTGCCAGTTGAGGGCAGGTCTTGGTGAATTTTGTCTCTAATAGCTACAATTTTATCATTAAAGAAGCTCATGAAGTCGTAACTACTGAGAGCTATGGGAATACTTGGCTCAATAGAGCTGTGACTCTCTGTCAGCCTGGCTACAGTGCTGAAAAGAAACTTTGGGTTGTTCCTATTTTCCTCTATTAATGACGAGTAGTACGCTGCTCTGGCATTACGGAGGGCCTTCCTATAAGTTTTAAGACTATCTTGCCAAATTAAATGAGAATTTTCCACTTTGGTGGAACGCCAATTCCTCTCAAGTTTCAAATATTCAGAATGAGTTTCAGTATTATACCATGGAGCTAACCGTCTTTGTTTTAGTATTTTCTTTTTTAGAGGGGCTACAGAGTCGAGTGTTATTCGCAGCGCGATTACAGCACTATCAGACAGACATCTTGTATAGAAATTTTTGCCCAATGGCGTGTAGTTCAGCAATACAAACTCAAAAGTTATCAAACAGTGGTCAGATAAAGAGGGATTCTGTGGGAACACCACTAAATGTTCAATTTCAATACCATACACCAAAACAAGGTCGAGGGTGTGGTTAAAACAGTGAGTCGGTTCATGAACACTCTGAGAGAAGCCAATGGAATCTAACAAAGAGATAAACGCAGTACTGAAGCTGTCATTCTCAACGTCCACATGAATATTAAAATCCCCTACAATAATAACTTTTTCCGTTTTAAGGCACCAGGTGCTCGGTACACTATAATGAAAAGAATTGGTTGCAGTGATTTCCAACTTGGTTGCGAAAGACTAAGAACAAGACTTTCAAATGAGTTATAATTTAGTTTAGGTTTAGAACTGATTAGTAGGCTAGAGTCGAAGATAGCTGCAACTCCACCTCCTCGGCCTGTGCCTCGAGGAATGTGAGTATTAATATGACTGGGAGGGGTGGATTCATTTAGGCTAACATATTCTCCATCACCCAGCCAGGTTTCAGTAAGACAAAATAAATCAATATCATAATCTGATATTAGTTCATTTACTAGTACAACTTTAGAAGAGAGAGATCTGATTGTGAGTCCACATTTAATTTTCCTATTAGTTTGCACTATTGCTCTTGTGGTTTTAATTTTTATGAGATTTTTATGCACAGCTCCTCTTCTGTTTACCTTTGATTTAAATAATTTCGATGGTCGGGGGGCAGACACCGTCACTATAGGATTTTCACTAAGTAACTCCTGAAATGGAGGAGCAGAGAAGTGTGTTAGACTGCGACTCTGCGTAGGGTTTTGGGTGGGTAACTGCTGAAATGGAGGAGCAGAGAAGTGTGTTAGACTGCGACTCTGCCTCCTGGTCTCAACTCTGGGTTGTCATGGATTTGGTCCACTAATAAACTTGGCCAGATTTCTAGAAATGAGAGTTGCTCCTTCCCAAGTGGGATGGATGCCGTCTCTCCAAATCAGACCAGGTCTTCCCCAGAAAGTCTGCCAATGATCAACAAAGCCCACATCGTTTGCTGGACACCACCTCGACAACCAGCGGCGGAATGACGACATGCGGCTATACATGTCATCACTGGTCAGATTTGGCAGGGGTCCAGAGAAAACTACGGTGTCCGACATTGTTTTTGCATATGTACACACCGACTCAACATTAATCTAAGTGACCTCCGATTGGCGTAACCGGGAGTCCTTACCGCCGACGTGAATAACAATCTTACTGTATTTGCGTTTATCCTTAGCCAGCAGTTTCAAATAAGACTCAATGTCGCCCGCTCTGGCCCCAGGGATGCACTTAACTATGGCCGCTGGCTTCGCTAACTTCACGTTTCTCAAAATGGAGCTGCCAATGATCAGAGTTGGTTTCTCAGCGGGTGTGTCGCTGAGTGGGGAAAATCTGTTAGAAACGTGAACAGGTTGATGATGCCCCGTGGACTTTGAATGCTTACGACTATTCCTCCTTCGGACAGTCACCCAGCCCCCCCCCCCTTTCCTGGCTGCTCAGGGGATGCCGGGGAACGGCTACCACAGGCTAACTCAGGCCGTTCTGCACTACCTAGCTACAGGACTGGCTAGCTACAGTAGCTAAAGACTGATCTACCAAGGTGTGTATTGGTGGTAGAACATATAATTGGGTTATGAACTTTTTTTTCCTTCAGTGGAACGCCAGAAGCCTGATTGCAAATGGACAAGAATTTAAGAGAAATGTGCAACAGTTAAATGTAAAGCCTGACGTTATCTGTATTCAAGAAACATGGCTGAGAGAACAGAGAGCATAGAGAAGGCGCAGGAGGTCTTTTAATACAGCGAGATAAAATGGGTATTGGAGGTAAAATGTATAACTGGATCAAAGGTTTCTTATCTGGTAGCTACATAATAAGGAGCAAATATTACAATTACTTAGATATGTATACAGACGGATCTAAAGATGAAGAGGACGAGGGAGGAATAGGAATATATATAGCAACAATGAATGTAAGCGTTGGGAAAAGATGACCTGATCAGGCTTCAGTGTACACGGCAGAGATGATGGTGATTATTGTAGGACTGCAGTGGGTTGAGGAAGTAAAACCAGACAGAGGGGTGTGTTGTGTTGATTCTCTAGCAGCCCTTTATAGTATTCAAAATATGAAATCTGATAGAGAAGATCTAATGCTAGAAATCCAACAGAGTTTATTTAGATTCCAGACACTACGGATAGATGTGAGATTCTGCTGGGTACCTGCCCACGTAGGTATAAAAGGGAATGAGAGAGCAGACAAAACAGCTAAAGAATCAACCGGGACGAACGATGTCATAAATACAGCCCTTGGAAAAGGAGAAGCTGAGGCGATAATCAGAAAAGAAACCATGAAGAAATGGCAGGACGGCTGGGATGTGGATAAAAGTGGAAGGAAATATTACAGCTTGTAAAAATCTATTAATGCTCAGGGAACAGAAGAGAGGAGAGCGTTTTAACCAGGCTGAGGTTTGATCATACAGGCTTAAATAAAACATTGTTTTAATGGGCAAAAGTCAATCAGACGTAGGAAATACAGGGATGAGAGGATGAGGCTGAATCAAAAGATGAGTCAGGCAGGAAGGAAGTGAACCTTGAAGGTTTATTAGGCCCAACAGGAGACGGAGTAAAGGACACACAGAAAGCTGTAGCACAATATCTGAAAAATATAGAGATATCAGAGATAGTGAGAGCAGCTGATGTTGGGAGGACAGACAAATGTGTTGTAAATTATTACTGATGCAGTCAGAAACTCTCCAACCTCTTTGCAACCTGCAGCTTTGGCTTTTTTATCCAGCGCCCAGCAAAGTAACTTTAAAAAATAAAAGGACCAATATTTCAGTGTAAAAATGCTCAGCAGGTGATCAGAAATGACGTCATAACAGGAAACCAGAATAATCCAGGAGATCATTTCCATGGATGGAAAGAATGAGATCAATAAGTTATTGATTTCCAGTATTGATCAAGAAGAAAGCTGAAAGAAACCAAATGTGTTGATCACTCAGAACAAAGAAATGCAGCTTTAATAGTTTGGATCAATGAAAGATTGATGCTCAGTTCTCTTCACATCATGTTGAAGCCGTTTGGAAAGAAAAGTGGGCTCAGAGTCGGCAGAAGAAAAGGCCAAATATTGATGAAGCAGGAAGAGCAGTTTGGGATCAGATCCAGATCAGATGTTTGTGTGTCTCGGTGTTCTGGACTGATGTTGAACATGTGGAGCTGAGATTCATTTACAGAACAGAGATGAAAACATTTGAAAGCTTCTTCTCTTCAAAGTTCAGCTTTAGATCCAGAAATGTAAAAGTCCAGCAGCTCAACACTGACAGGAGACATTACTGTGAAGCAGCACATGGACAAAACAATCCCAGCAGCATCAAGACTCTGATCATCTCCAACAGCTTCCTGTGTTTCTGTCCCCTGTTAGCTGCTGCTCTCATCTGCTTCTGTCAATAAAGTTATTCAAACTGCTGCTGCTGTCTGTGCAGCTCATGTTCTGCTTTGTTGTCCTCTCAGTCTGTCAGGTGGAGGTGGAGGAGGGGGCGGAGTCTGTCCTGCTGCCCTGCAAGACCACAGAGAACCTGCCTGAGGACGCTACAGTGTGGTGGATCCACTATGATCCCTATAAGAAGGTCCACGTGTATCAGAACGGCTCTGACCAGCCTGACCAACAGGACCAGGTTTACAGAGACCGAACAGAGATGAAGGAAGACCTGCTGAGAACTGGAGACCTCAGTCTGACCCTGAAATCCCCCACAGACAGAGACGGAGGACGATACGACTGCGACGTCTTAAACAAGAAGGGAGACCTCATGAGAGAGAAAAGAGTTAATCTCAGGGTCAAAGGTCAGTATGCAGACTGAGGTCAGAGTCTCTGTGTTTGTCTCTGTCTGACTGTCCTCTGTCTCCTCTGCAGAGAGAAGCAGGAACAGAAGCAGCTCCACTGATCCAACTCCTCTGATGGCCGATCAATCTGTTTGATCTTTGATCATTGATCCGATCTGACTCTGGATCAGAGAGAAAATGGAGGTGAAGCAGCTGATGGAGGACGGATGAAGACAGGAGGACGCTTTGTCAGCTTCCTCTTCACTCTGACTCCTCCTACTGACTCTCACACACAGTCTACACACTCACTATTGATTCCTGCTGATCAGTGATGTCAGAGTGAGGTCAGCGTGATGTCACATGGCTTGAACGGGCGTGTTTCCTGTGAACCTCCCAGCGGCTGGATAACAGCTGCGGCTCTCTGGATATTTGTGGCTCGTTCTAATGCGTGCAGTCAAACAAACTTTATTTCTACAGACACAGAGAAGTCAGCAGCTGCAGGAAATCAGAACCACTGACAGGAAGTTAAGAGTCAAGTTAAACCACATGTCAGAACTTTCTACAGCAGCAGGATTTAGAAGATGCTGGAAGCTGCTGTCTTTAGATTTTGGACCCGTCACAATTTGTCACATTTTCTGAAGCCACAACAAATCTTGTTGAAAGGAAACAGTTGATTGAAGGTCCAGTTTCAAACGAAGAGTCAAAGCTTCTCTTTGTGTCGACTCCTTTAATGAGAACATTGAAAAGGACTCGAGTCCAAGTCTCAAGTGTCCAGCTCAGATTATTCCAGCACCAACCCTGGCAGGATGCAAGTTAAACAGAAAGCAACACATTTAGTGACAGAACAGAAAGCAGCCAGCTGTTAAAATGGACTCAGAGAATGAAGACACAATAAGATTTGATTCAGTCAGACTTTCACAAGAACAAAGGTTTGTTCAGCCTGAACACAAATGTGGTCTGTAGTGTTTTTGTAGTCCCTGTTTATTCAGCGCCTCTTCCTCCTCACTACACACTGGATCAAAGCACAGCAGTTAAACCCAGAGGCCTCCAGTGGACCTGGTTCAGGCCTCTGAAACATCTGGACTCTGTGATCTTTGTCTTCCAGCGTTGACATTTGGAGCAGGTATAAACAGACGTCACGTGATCTAGTTTGTTTGAAGCGTACCGAGTCCTTCAGACGTTGATCTCAGAACTCAGCAGAAACTCCACTTCTTTAGTCTCTTTCCTCCAGGTTCTGGTTTTTCTTGTCTCTCTGTTCATTCCTCAAAGATAAAGCTGGATTTTTCATTGAAGCTGAAACATTTCAGTAAATATGCCAGATTTAGCCAGAAGGCTGTTTTTCATCTGTAGTCAGTACAAGTCAACACAAAACAGACAACATAGTAAAACCAACCCAGGGACCAGTAGACTCCAGCACAATATACTAGCAGTCATTATGTTCCAGTACACAGGTCATGAACTGTTACCAGAGGAAATCAGAAGCTTACAGTAATCTGTTGGACTCAAAGATGTTATGTTATTAAAGTGCTGTTTATGCACTCAGATCTAATTCAATAATCTGGTTTCCTGCAGCGGTTTGAAGCCAAAATAAACATTTTGCTGTGATTTCATTTCAATAAACTGATCAAAATGATGCTGATTTGTTGAACATATGAATTCCTGCTCTGTCAGGTCTGTCTTCAAGATGACAAGCAAACATCTTTTAAAACGCTTGTTTTCTAAATGGAGTTCTGCTCAGTCAGGGCGATGCTATGCTAACTTGTTTCAAGTACGACGACGGCTGGAATCATCTATCAGACACAGATTCATTTTCAGACCTCACCAGGTAGTTCAGCTTCCCGCCTCTCTTTTCTCCCAGCATCCTCCTGTCTCGTCTGTAGAAATATGAACTAGTGGTCCACGCGGTCCTTGTGGTCCGGACCGGTTGCCGAGGGGTCCGTTGCTGGTCCGTTGCCACTGCACACCTCCTCTGTATAATAAAAGCTTTATTTGTAGAGCACTTTTCAACACGGGGAACAAAGAGCTTTAAAACAATCCATCTGTCAATAAAGGAAAATAAATGAGGCGTCACACAGTGAAAGCTTTTTGTAGAAATGTGTCTAAGAAGTGAGATGAAACCAGGAGCAGACTCTGAGCCTGTAGGGGCCCTGACAGCAGAGACCCTGTCCCCTTTGGCTTTGAGCCTAGACTTTGGAGCAGTTAGCAGAGCCCTACTAGAGGATCTCAGTCTGCGTCCTGGCTCATATGGGGATAAAAGGTCAGAGAAGGTGCGTGCCCATGTCTGGCCTTAAAAGTGATCAGAAGGATTTTAAAGTGCGTCCTAAAAGAAACAGGAAGCAGGACGCTCACACTGGGCTGATGTGCTCACATTTTCTGCAGCGAGCGGCAGCATTTTGGACCAACTGTAGGCGATGAACTGATTTCTGACTCAGACAGGTATATAGGGAGGATATCGGTCTGCGGCTGAAATGAAAGACTTCACCTCGGCCGCATTTCTCAAATGATAAAAACAGAACAAGCTTACATGAGGTTCAAAACACAAGTCCTAGTTTCTGGCCGAGCTTCTTGTTCGCTTGGGTTTGTCCTGATTTCAGAAAGGAACGAACATCACAGAGGAAGACGCAGAGATGTTGATCCTCACAGGTACGTGAATCTAAACTATAACGTGGTTCATGCTGAACTTGAGCGCTCACTCTTTCTACACATCCTGGCAGAGAATGCTGGTGAGCTCCCAGCATCCTCTCCTGTACCTACTGAACGTGAGCGTTAAAGCGACGAGCGCCAAGAAATTTACTTTACGCAGCGCCTGGATTCACTTTCTTCTCGTCTCTGTTCATTCAGGATAAAGGAGGATTTTTTATTGAAGCTGAAACATTAAAACTTGAGCTGACATGTCTTCACCTCAGCTGGAGCCAATGTGACAGATGGAAATAATGTGTTTTACCAGTAAGTCACAGCAAGCATTTGAGTAAGCAAAAAAACAGTTAACGGGTTCATATTTAGTCATTTTAAAGCCATCCTCATATTTTAATGGTTTATCATATGTTATGGTTAAAGTTGTTATTGTAAGTTGCAGCAGTCACAGAACAGTATTTTACTGTTATTTCTTATTTTTCATGTGTAAAATGTCATTCTACCCAGATAGCAAAATTGCTGTGGCCCGGATCCGGCCCACACCTGTCACTTTAATCCGGCCCACATACCGCATGGAATGATGGCACTTGGGCGGTCCACTCCTGATGCCAGATCTGTGCCACAAGTGGGCCGTAACCTGGGCACCTTCCTGGAAAATATGCCCAAAAATTTACAATTACAACTTTGATTAAATTACACACACACACACACACACACACACACACACACACACACACACACCTCACTACATCTCAGAACATTGTGCAAACTCGTCATAGAAGACCACAGTTGAATCCAATTTATATGACACTACAGTATCACTTAATCATGACTGGACCAAAAAAGTAACTAGACACACAGCTGGAAGACATTAAAATTTAAATAGTTCCCCACATATTTAGGCTACTTGAGCCGCCCAGGAATATTTTTCACCGCAAAACACATTTTACTGCCCTCCAGCTCTCTGTAGCTCAGACAATCCCTGCTACCTGCTGTGCTAATCCATCCTTTTACCCATTTTTTGAATTTGCATCTGGGGTGAATGTAAACTGCAGCAACCAGATGATAATATGAAAGTTTCATCTTCACAATAAACAGAGTCCACCTCCTCTCATCTTGCCGGAGTCTTGCGCTCGCAACTCGGAACATGGACCACCTGCTGAGTGCTTGAACCGGGATGTTGACGGGGCAGGTCTCTGTAACGATGTGGCCACAACAGTCTCTGGTTTCCGTTGCTTGGTCAACAATGAGTTGGTAACGTTGGTATGAGTTGCCCAGACCAGATCTCTAGGAGCAGAATTAAGTCCACCTCCTCTCATCTTGCCGGAGTCTTGCGCTTGCAACTCGGAACATGGACCACCTGCTGAGTGCTTGAACCGGGATGTTGACGGGGCAGGTCTCTGTAACGATGTGGCCACAACAGTCTCTGGTTTCCTTTGCTTGGTCTACAATGAGTCCCATTTTGCCCAGACCAGATCTTTAGGAGCAGAATTAAGTCCAAGCTGGGCCAGAATGGCTCCTCTCCTGGCTCATTCCTCTCCTCTGAGCGATCACAACTATCAACTTTTTGATGATATTCTAATTATATAACCAGCACCTGTAATTAATGCATAATTAAATAGAGAGATGACCCACCACTAACTTATAGATAGAATATCCTGCAACACCATGGTGCCATACTTCTGTAAGACTTTGCCATTTTAGAAGACACTGAAATCATCATGAGATAAGAGGGTTATTGTTACTTTAGTTATTTGTGACATTGGGAAGAGACAGCAGTGGATATAAGAAGCACTTTACGCAGTAGGACAGAAGAAGACCACTGTTTTCCATTATTTGTAGGCCTAAATAAAATTAGATTTGTGTAGGTACTTGTTTGTGTCAAGTGAATGTGGCACAAATCTGATATTTGTACAGTAAGGATTGATTTGTATTGTATGTTGTGTTTGTGATTGATCAATATTTAATTAATAATTACAATTACTCTGTCCTAACAATTAAGAAATGCTCATTTACTACAAAGGCTATTCTAATAATCTTTGGCCACGGAGTTGTTGTGAAGCCACTCCTTCGTTATTTTAGCGGTGTGCTTAGGGTCATTGCCTTGTTGGAAGGTAAACCTTCGGCCCAGTCTGAGGTCCAGAGCACTCTGGAAAAGGTTTTCGTCCAGGATATCCCTGTACTTGGCCGCATTCATCTGTCCCTCAATTGCAACCAGTCGTCCTGTCCCTGCAGCTGAAAAACACCCCCACAGCATGATGCTGCCACCACCATGCTTCACTGTTGAGACTGTATTGGACAGGTGATGAGCAGTGCCTGGTTCTCTCCACACATACCGCTTAGAATTAAGGCCAAAAAGTTCTATCTTGGTCTCATCAGACCAGAGGATCTTATTTATCACCATCTTGGAGTCCTTCAGGTGTTTTTTAGCAAACTCCATGCGGGCTTTCATGTGTCTTGCACTGAGGAGAGGCTTCCGTCGGGCCACTCTGCCATAAAGCCCCGACTGGTGGATTGCTGCAGTGATGGTTGACTTACTACAACTTTCTCCCATCTCCCGACTGCATCTCTGGAGCTCAGCCACAGTGACCTTTGGGTTCTTCTTTACCTCTCTCACCAAGGCTCTTCTCCCCCGATAGCTCAGTTTGGCCGGACGGCCAGCTCTAGGAAGGGTTCTGGTCGTCCCAAACGTCTTCCATTTGAGGATTATGGAGGCCACTGTGCTCTTAGGAACCTTAAGTGCAGCAGAAATTTTTTTGTAACCTTGGCCAGATCTGTGCCTTGCCACAATTCTGTCTCTGCGCTCTTCAGGCAGTTCCTTTGACCTCATGATTCTCATTTGCTCTGACATGCACTGTGAGCTGTAAGGTCTTATATAGACAGGTGTGTGGCTTTCCTAATCAAGTCCAATCAGTATAATCAAACACAGCTGGACTCAAATGAAGGTGTAGAACCATCTCAAGGATGATCAGAAGAAATAGACAGCACCTGAGTTAAATATCAGTGTCACGGCAAAGGGTCTGAATACTTATGACCATGTGATATTTCAGTTTTTCTTTTTTAATAAATTTGCAAAAATTTCTACATTTCTGTTTTTTTCTGTCAAGATGGGGTGCTGAGTGTACATTACTGAGAAATAAAATGAACTTTTTTGATTTGTGGAAAATGGCTGTAATGAAACAAAGAGTGAAAAATTTAAAGGGGTCTGAATACTTTCCGTACCCACTGTATATCAGATAATAAACAGTATACAACAATCACAGAATGGTAAACAGAAATAAACCATATTCTATAGAGCAGTGCTGAGGATGAGTTTGAGTTTATAAGTCTTTCAGTCTGGGGGAAGAAGCTGGTGCTGCGACAGCAGATCTCTACCCAGACGGCAGCAGGATGAACCAACTGTGGCTGGGTGGTACTGTCCTTTCTCATCCTTTGGGCTCTGTGTAGTGATGTTTGCAGTCAAGATACTTTCTATAGCTCCTCCGTCTGTTTTATTTAATCCCAGTATCCATTCAAAGGAGGCCTTTGTCTCCTGCCAGGCTGTTTGTGTAAATAAGAATCTGTTATAAATTAACATGCCTGGTATAATAAAAGTAAAATAAATAAAAATTAACACTAAGTGAGTTATTCAAACCAGATCGTGCATGTTTTTATGGCTGCACTGTTCCATCAAATGGAAATATTCTGGATGTGTTCTACATCATTTCAATCAAATACAATTTTTATCCATAGCCTAGTTAAAAAAAACAATAATCTAAAATGTGGCGGTCAGTGTTGATAATGTGATCAACGCTTCATTTGGCGCATCAATCATTTTATGATACAATGATAGGGTCAAAGGGAACGTGGAAACAATGGAGAGGGTTATGATGTGTTATTTGGTTTGTGACTTAGAAACAACATTTATTCATTTTTACTTTTCCACTGTGCTGAGCTTCAGGTGGTTTCTTTTTTGGAGATGATTTTAACTGCTTTAGAACATTATTATGCGGTAAGACGCCCCAGTTTTATTCTTACAGAAAACACAAAATGTCAATAAAAAATCTTCTGGCTGAACTAAAAATGTCCTGAAGACAATCTAACTGTGTTCAAAATCAGAAATCAAATTAAAAAATGTTAATGAGGGTCCACTGTATTTTGCTGCTCCTTCAGAGTCACATCAAACCCGCGACCCATTTCCTGAGTCAGTCACGTGGTATGGCGGGCTCGCGAGGCTTCGACGTCACCGCATACGTCGACAACACAAGCCTCGACACGCGCTTCACAAAACTGACTGGATACTGAAGGACGCATCACCACAGCGGAGACCTGCAGGACGATGGAGAACCAGAACCCGGACCACAGGAGCCAAACAGCAGCCTCGTGCTCTGATAGCGCCGATGTTCAGGTCAGTGTTCATGACTTCATCACGAGACTAAAGACACGAGGAAGAGTCTCGAGGGTCCGTGTATCATCCGTTCATTCTGTTGTTAGAGATCAGAGCCTGAAAACCCGCTCCAGGGTTTGTGTTGACGTGGTTTGATTTCCAAAGTGTCTCCGTGGTTCCTGTTTTCATCTTCAAGATGGCGTTTCTCTTTTCTTTGTGCTGTGGGTTTTCCCGCGCGGCGCATGCGCGGTGCGGCCCGCGTTGTGTCGGGAGCGCGCAGAACAAACAATGATGGTGAAAATGAAGCAGAGTCATTATATTTGCTCGTGTGTTGGTGAGTTTCTCTCAGTGACAAACAGTCTGCCTGCATTATTGTTCTCTGAATGATCGTCGTGCAGGTTTCAGCTCTAAATAGTATCTGTGGAGACTCTTTGTAGAGATCAGAGTCAGTCTGGAGTTTAGTTTTCCTCCACTGCTGCTCAGCTTTTCAACACATCCTCTTCTGAAGTTTGTTCTGTGGGACTTTCCTCCACGGTGCCTTTTTCTCACCAGAGACTCTAACTGATGCAGTGACCTGTATTAGTGTTAGATCTCTGTAGGCTCTGTCATTAGCTAGTTAGCTCAGTAAACAGTTCTGTACATGCAGGCCAGACATTAATTATGGATAGGAGGACAACATTTTCCGAACTGGGCCCCTCGTCGACACCCCACCTACCTTTAGTTCTAATACTAACACGGACAATTTCACTCTCATGGAGCCCCTATTGATCACTTCAGTGTTATAGACTCAAACCGGCCATGTTCACATATATATTCAGTTACTTAGTATAGCCTTTGGATGAGGGACGAAACGTCTTCCAGTATCTTCAACCAAGTCCAGTTGCCCTTGACTCTAAACTTCGTTGGATAATAGAATGGAGAGTTATTAGATGTGGAGCCGACCATCAAAACCATGAAGTTACTGTTAAAGTCTTCTTTTCTAATAGTGGTCAATTTTGAGTCTTTGGTCCATGTCTTCTTTTACTCTAATGGACATAAAACACCTTTTTAGATGGTGTTTGTTTTAAGACTGTTACCCTCCACCTTTTTGCATCTGCAGATTTCATCTAAATTAACCAAAACAAGCTAATCTGCATATTTACACAGAACATTTCAGGGGAAAATACTCGATGTAAGTCATTAACTGGGGAAGTTCTGTGGTGATATGCTTTACTTATTTTCTTCATCGTGACACCTGCTCTCATTAGACAGTGTAACTGCGGCGGCTGGTGGGGGCGGTCAGGCCCGCCATCAGGGGGGTCAAAGGGTACAGATGATCCCGGCCCAAGCAAAGGTCTATGGTTAACCCTTAAATGTGATCAAGTTTGACACTTGTTATGTATTTACATGATAGATAAATGTATTATTAGCATTAAAACATATTTCAAACTTGTCATCTGATTACCCCCTCCCCCACTGTTATTGTGAAAATGGTACGGTCGAAACATTTGGCAGTTCAGATGTGCAGAACCAGCAAGAGTCGCTTTAAGCGAACGCTGCAGGCTGTCAGGGCCCCACAAAAGAGCAGCCAAAACAGACAGAAAAATAAAATCATATGGAATCAATCATATCATCCCAGCTGATACGATCTCGCGCTGCGAGTCGCGGTAAATAACTGAAAGAGTTTTGTAAAATAACATCTAAAATCTGAGGTGCAGACCTGCTCTGTTTGCTCAAATCAGCAGAGCAACATTGCAGGCTTATGCACAGCACAGTACAGGGCAGGTAGACTGAAATTCTCATAAATGATGACGTTATTCTCGTTATATTACAACTTTTTTTCTGGACCTGTCAGAGAGCAAAGATATGTGGGAGAGATTCTGAATGTGCAGAAAGTTTTGAACACGAGTTAAAGTGCAGGAGTTTCTAACTGAATTAAAATGATTTAATATCATTCCCCAAACAAAGGCATGAGGAAATATTTGCATACACATTTAATGTGTATTCAAATATTAATATATTCATTTGTTAGGTTCTGTGTGCGCAGCATGAAGGGACTACAAACTTTTGCTTCGTTATACAGCAGCCTTGTGTTGTATAATGACGAATAAACAACCTTGTAAAAGTTAAACTATAGGACAAAAGATATCTATATCTAAAAGCAACACAGAGAGCCTGAGAGCTTCACTGCATTATATTCTATTATATTGTGAATCATCATCTGCCACCTGAATTTTGTGTTTCCCTTTATATTAATAAAGATTTGTAACAGCCTCAAGAAAACAGACCTACAGTAAACACTAGTCAGCAGCACATCACAGGTCAGAGGATACAGCTGCAAACATGGTTACAGTATAATAAGCTATACATGTGATAAACCTGACACAGTACTCATACAGTATTTCAGTTTAGTACATAATTTGACCAATACGTTGATGAATGTAGTCCTCAGTGTTGAATTTGATAGATGAAGTATGTGTATTTGTTCACTCATAATTAAATTGTATGATTTAATGCTTTGCAGTTATCTCTTCAATGTTTGATTTTACTGTTCTCTAATCAGCAAATCACTGAAAGGCATTTTTTTCCCTCCTTGTTTTAAGTTAAATGGAGGAACATAACTGTCACAGTCTAATTTGAAAGATTAAAAAAAATCTGTGTTGACCTTTTTTGTGCTTTATAATCATACTGAGTGAATATATGTGAGCGTGGCCTGGATGAGTCTATAACACTGAATTTGGAAATGGTTGTTAGGGACTCCATCTGTGTCACTATAAGGCTAATGGCCAAGAGCGTCTTTGAAATTGCCCATGTTTGTACTAGAACTAAGGGTGGGTTGGTCGAGGTGGTGCTGGATTGGGTGTCGATGAGGGGCCCAGTTTGGAAAATGTTGTCCCCCTGTCCAAAATTCCCAACGGCGGGCCTGGGGGCGGTAGCGATGTATGCCTGTATCGTACTTATATTGACAGTAGGTTTTTCTAGGTAATTTTCCATTCAGTTTTCAAGTGCGCCGCATGTGGATCAACTAACGTTAGTTTGGTGGTGTGTTCGCTGTCGCTCAGTAAAATTGTAAAATTTATAATGTGTCTGCTTAATATACATCTCTCTCTCTCTCTCTCTTTCTCTCTCTCTCTCTGTTTCTCTGCAAAAGCTGTAGGGCTATATTTTGTAAATATTACACTAGGGATGGGGATCGCTAATTTTTATTGATATTGATACACTTATTGAGACTGCTTAACGATCAGATTCTTTATCGATACTTCACTGTTATTTAGTGATGTTATTTGGTAAGACCAGACCCAACAGGCATGATGTAGGGCTGCACGGTATGACGGATAAATATTCAATGTGCGGTAACGTTATATATTGAGATGACATATCACTTGCAATAAATAAACATATATTGAGTTTAAATATTAACTGCCTCATTGTTTTTAATCTAATATTTTAAATACAGCTAAATGTTTCCAGAGCAGCAACGTTAATGTTTACAACAGCAAAGTAACTCAATAACTTGATCTGACATCACAAGTAGTGAGTGATGTTTAGAAAGAATAACATCAGTCCCTCCTCGTCTCTCGCTGGCTGCAGGTAACGTTACCAGGAAGAAGGAGGAGCGGCTGGTTTGTCTCAGCCAGCAGCTGAGTTTTTAAGACAACAGACCTGTCTGTGCTCCAGACAGACAGCTTTCTATTTAGCTTGTTTTTAACATTTGGCTAATGCCAAGCTAGCGTTAACTATGCTTATATAAAACATACAGGATGAGATACTGAGGACAGAGATGATTTTCTTATCCATTGCAAAATAAAACCGAATTGACGCTTGAGACATGTACGGTACATAATTGGACCCGTAAGTCTCGATAGCAGTATCGATAAGCTTGAACCTTATTGATTTTCGGGTTTTGAGAATTTTTGGAACCAGGTCCCCATCCCTATATTACACCAATTTTAATGTCCTCCAAATGCGTGTGCCATGTGACTTTTATTTTGGTTCAGTCATAGAGTGATCACGCCTGCAACTTCGACTACATTTATTAAGCCAAGATGGAATATTATAATAATATTAAGGGTGTGGATCCAAGGAATGAACAGTGGCTCAATAATCTAGGACTGAACTGTGGATTTGGTGTGTTGTTAAACCCTTAGTATAGAACTTTAAAGATGTGTTCTAATTATATAATTTATGATTTTTTAGATTGTTTTAGATAGCTCGCTCCACCATGACATCTCACTTACTGCGTTTCTATCTGTTGATGTAGAGAAAGAGAGGAAGAGATGGACTCAAACGTCATCGCTGTCAGCTCTGTGACACATCCTTCTCAAGATTTGAACATTTGAAGATTCATCAGAGAGTTCACACTGGAGAGAAACCGTACAGCTGTGCCCAATGTGGGAAAACTTTCACTCAATCAAGTTACCTAAAAATCCACCAACGTGTTCACACTGGAGAGAAACCGTACAGCTGTGAACAGTGTGGAAAGTCTTTCAGTACATCAGGTGCCCTAAAAATCCACCAACGTGTTCACACTGGAGAGAAACCGTACAGCTGTGACCAGTGTGGGAAATCTTTCAGGACATCATGTGACCTAAAAATCCACCAACGTGTTCACACTGGAGAGAAACCGTACAGCTGTGCCCAAGTGGGAAAACTTTCACTCAATCAAGTTACCTAAAAATCCACCAACGTGTTCACACTGGAGAGAGACCGTACAGCTGTGAACAGTGTGGAAAAAATTTCCCTCGATTAGGTGACCTAAAAATCCACCAACGTGTTCACACTGGAGAGAAACCGTACTGGTGTGAACAGTGTGGAAAAACTTTCCCTCAATTAGGTCACCTAAAAATCCACCAACGTGTTCACACTGGAGAGAAACTGTACAGCTGTGAACAGTGTGGAAAATCTTTCACTCAATCAAGTTACCTAAAAATCCACCAACGTGTTCACACGGGAGAGAGACTGTACAGCTGTGACCAGTGTGGGAAAAATTTCCCTCGATTAGGTCACCTAAAAATCCACCAACGTGTTCACACTGGAGAGAAACCGTACAGCTGTGAACAGTGTGGAAAATCTTTCACTCAATCAAGTTACCTAAAACTCCACCAACGTGTTCACACTGGAGAGAAACCGTACTGGTGCGAACAGTGTGGAAAAACTTTCACTCAATCAAGTTACCTAAAAATCCACCAACGTGTTCACACGGGAGAGAAACCGTACTGGTGCGAACAGTGTGGAAAAACTTTCACTCAATCAAGTTACCTAAAAATCCACCAACGTGTTCACACTGGAGAGAAACCGTACAGCTGTGAACAGTGTGGAAAAAATTTCCCTCGATTAGGTGCCCTAAAACTCCACCAACGTGTTCACACTGGAGAGAAACCGTACTGGTGCGAACAGTGTGGAAAAACTTTCACTCAATTTGGTCACCTAAAAACCCACCAACGTGTTCACACTAGAGAGAAACCGTACAGCTGTGACCAGTGTGGGAAATCTCTCACTACATCAGGTGACCGGAAAATGCACCCTGGAGAGAAACCGCACTGCTGTGAACCATGTGAGAAAAGGGGGTACAGGAACTGCCCGAGTGAAATGGGCAGGATTTAGGACATCTACAGTCTGACGTGTGTAAACTTTTTTTCTTTTCCCAAGTTGAGCTGCCCAATGCAGGTCAGCAGCACCGGACCTTATGTTGTTCATGTCCGCTGTAGCCAATAAATGAAGGCGAAGGAGCGAGGCGTTCTTTCCACACCTGTAAGTAGCTTCTGCCATTATTGTGTCACAGTCTAAGATGCAAAGAACATTGTCCATTGTAAACTTATGATAAAGGTTTTGGCACGTGGTAAATTAATTTCTTGCTAATGGTTGTGACAGGGTTTACATGTAAAAGCCTTTTCAGACAGCTTGGATACGTGGGGTCGCTCTGCGCTCCTCATAACTCAGGAAGTCAGACATATATCAACCGCATGGATATTCCGGTTGATTTTCAAAATAAAACGCCCTGCGCAGGCTGCCGATCGTGTACCAACAATAAGCAGTTAAAACAGACAAGAAGAAACAGTTAAACTATGTGGCCTACTTAATCATGGTAGAAGCATAAAAATCAAGGACATCTGAACAAATCAGCAAAATTAGGCAGGCAAAATGCTCTTATTCTGAAATGCTCCATGTGTAAAATGCAGCCGGTATTGTAGCTGATAACGGCTGAGAGTTGTCTGTGTATGGATGGATGGGTAGGCCAGAAACCGTACTTTTAAATGTTTGTTTCCTGTGTGAAACAAAAAGTGATTTTAGTTTTGTAAGTAACCACAAGCCACGTTTAGACCAAAGGTACCCAGGACTTTTAAAGTAAGGACAAAAAAAACGTCATCAGACGGGTTACGTGTAGATGCAGATGTACGCATGCCTCCCATTTTTTGTGACCACACGGACATGTCCGCGCAGCAACTAGTGCAACCAGGGCACCAACTCTACTCATCTACTGCGCATGTGTGGAACGTGTCCACCAAGCTGACTGCAGAAGGTTGTATAAACAGAAGTATTCAGCATCTGCTCCCCAGCATATTCAAGGCTTAAGTCCCCAGATCTCTTCTCAAGGAACTAAAAGGTTCCTTCAGCCCACTGTTGTGTGCGTTTCCACCGCGGTCTAAAGACCTCACAGATTCGGCAAATTAACCAGCTGACATAGGCTGTAGGCTGTACTCTGTATAAAGGGATGCACAAGCCTCATTATTTGTAACTACTATCCATGAGCAAAATTCATAAATGATTTGACTGGAATATAATGAAAAATGATAGGCTTTGCATGACCATTAAACAGCTTATTTTGTGTGGGAGTATAATGAGGAGACAGCTTAAAGTTAGTTCAAATTCAATAACAAACTGGATGAAGCCATCACCTTCACAAAATAACTCCAGCACAGAGAAAGCAACACAAAAATAAAATCTTAATAAAAATGGAAACTTAAAACAACAACTTTGGACCCAGTATTTAGCGTAACTCCATCAGCTGTTCGCTGTAAACACACCGCTGCTCGCTGGCTGCTGTTTCTGAGGAATACATTTAATGTTGATCTCTGGCAGACATCAGCAAGACTTGTGTGCTTTTTGACTGTTGACTATTTGACTGATTTATTGGTGGCCAGTTCAAGAAAAACACCCGACATTCTCAAGTTTAAGCCAGTAGCCTGTACTTGCCCATTCAGAAATTCGCTGCAAGGCAATATTGCTTATGTTATTTTTAAGTTACTAAGTTCAATGTTTTGCTGTAAACCTTTGTTGTATTGTTATTGTCTTTATCATGAATCTTGACATCTGTAAGTTGAAAAATTTGAGCATTAAACACTTAATTTTCTGCATTCTGGTGAATTTCTTTGCACCAATTTCTGGTGAAAATGTTTTTATTTATGCAAATGGAAACACAAAATTCAGATGGCAGGTGACGACTCCAAATTTTGAGCCGAACAGAATTTGAAGGCAACATCTACATGTGTACTTAATGTTTATGTAACCCACAGCATCAATATAGGCTGTCATGGCCTCCTCCAAGGGTCACCAACAGCAAGAAAAGCATGTCGAGTTAAGTGTATGCTGGCAGCATTTACCAAGTCTCACAAACGGCATAAAACACACGTAGTATTTGTTCAAACTCGTGGCGCAAAGTAGTTTAGATTGTAAATAAACAGTATCAATGCACAATTTAAGTGGATGAGGTTTAGTGCTGATATTTATGATCATTCAGACCGCTATTAACACTGCTTACCTTACAGGACACAGAAAGTTAACATAAAGCAACATGATGGCCCTGCCCAAATGTACATTAAAACTACTGTGTCCTGCAATGTACAAACTGCTGGATGTACTGAGGAATTGACGGCGCAACAGGGACACCGAGGGACTTATACAGGCAGCTGCCTTACATCCACCCCTTCTTTGATTGATGGCAACACAGCCATCAGAAAAAATTAAATTCAACTAAAGCTACCCAACACCCATAAGTCCAGGACAAACAAAAGAAAAGGCAAATGAAAAAGATTTCTACTGAATGTTAGAGGTTTTGGAAGAACGGTTCTAAAAATGTTCTGGCTTTCTAAGGTTTCTCTAAAAACAGTTTTGAGGTTTTAGTTATTGACAGACTGAGTTCTGCAGGAACGGTGGAACCATGTTCTCTCTAAAGCCCCATTTTCACCACATGGTACTACTTTCTACTTGCCTTTTTTTCCATTGGGGAAAATGGGACCTGGTGCCTTTTTTGGAATCCCCTCCTTCGAATTCCAAGCGAGCTGATGCGATACCGAAAAATGAGCTGCTTGTTTTTGGTTTAGGATTCCTTCGGTGTTGATCCAGAAGGTTTTTACCTGGTGCAGAATTACCACCTCGGCTGTCTCCTCTCCAAACAAACAGATCCGGTCATTAAAAACACTGAATAAAGCAGTTTCATTCTCTTCAGTGGACACCAGGTGTCAGCGAGCCGACCTCCTGACAGGGTACGAGCTGTCGACTGGAAATCAGTCAGAGCTTATGCAAAGCAGGTAGAACGCAACAGGTTTTTTTTATCTTTTATTTAACGGGCCATGCTGTTGGACTGCCCCTGACTGCTGTTTTTGTTCTTTTCTCTGTGCTGGAGTTCTTTTAGGAAGCTGGGCCCCGTTTCAGAAAGCAGGATTAGTGAAACCTTTCAGTATGTTGAGCCTGAGGTGAGGGAAACTCTGGGTTTCAGAGACAAGATCACATGAACTCTAGATCAGTAACCATGATCGTGAACATGACCGCCTTTGCTGGCTCTGCAAACCAAGTTAGCAATAACTGGCAACATCTGCAACATCCAGTCAAGTTAGCAATAACTGGCAACATCTGCAACGTCCAGTCAAGTTAGCAATATCTGGCAACATCTGCAACGTCCAGTCAAGTTAGCAATAAAAAACTAGTGATTGATGTGAAAAAGCATGTTGTTACGATTTGAAACGTTGCAAAAAGCGAGTCAATGTTGAAAGCGAGTGTTTATAACGGTGATAAGAGGACCAAGAGGGACTATCCTTCCGTGCACAAGAAGAGAAAATAACTCCATAAGAGTGACTGTGGGGAACAGCACTCTGGTAAACTTGTGTTCTCTCCTCTGACAGTCTGATGTGAGCAGAGCTCATGTGTAGCTGCAGTGAATCTCTGGGTCTGTCTTGCTAACCCAGCTGAGCAGCGCAACTAGGTGTGTTTTGGTCTTGGTTTCTTGCCAGACTGAGCCAGAGGGACCAGAGGGAAATACAACTATTTATTACATTTGATAAACACTGACATGCAACGATGTTAATAAACTGCAGCACTGAAAAGAAAACCACGCTGCGCATGAACATGACTCATACACGTGTGCATGAAATAAAACGCGCATCCGTGAAGGTTTAGTTACAACTCTGGACTAATGCACGATGGAAAGCAGTGGATTCACATTGACTAAAAGATTAAAATGTTGATTAGCAGGGCTGACTGGGCAATATGGATGTACATCTTTCAGTAAATTATAAACATAACATACTCAGTCATGTCATTGTATAAATAGAATTTTTGTTTTGAAAATGTAATGAAGGAAACCCGGTGAGCCAGTTTGAATGGGCCTGAAGCGGCTGGTAAAATTAATATCTTCCAAGTATTGATATTATTTTATTATTAATCGGAAGGTCGGCGGTTCAATCACTGGCTCCCCCTGGTTGCGTGTCGAAGTGTCCTTGGGCAAGATACTGAACCCCGATTGCCCCTGGCGGCTGTTCCTCCAGTATATGAGTGAGTGTGAATGTTAGTTTCCGTTTGAGCACTTAGGCTCAGTGATGAATGTGTGTGACTGGTGAATGCAGATGTAGTGTAAAAAGCGCTTTGAGTGTTCGAAAAGACTAGAAAGGCGCTATACAAGTACGGAGCATTTACATTACATATTTATAATTTACAGGGGCTAGGCTGAAGTAATGCTGGATCATAAGCCAGTAGAAGCACAACTGATCCAAATCCAGTACTATCAAAGACCCAGTCCAGATGTCACACAGACCCAGGTGAAGGCAGCCCCAGCCAGTACGAGCACAGCCAGAGGTCTGCAGGCAGCATCAGATACAAGCAGCTAGACTTAGACTGAGTTAGTGCACAGAGGTCCATTCAAATCAGCAGATCTGTACCACATTTTACACGTTTAATAAGTGAGCCCCGCTCTGAACACATGTACATCGTGTGTAAATCATCCATTTTTGGATGATTTACACACTCCGTACTTTAATGAACTCCTCCTAGGGTTTTTGTCCGATCGACTTCAAATTTTCGCTGTTCACTCTGAAACCATTGACGTTTTAAAGTTGTACAAACAGTGAGTTTTCATGCAACTGTGTGCCCGTGGCGTCCAAAATCGATAATTCGTCATAAAACAGCTGTAACTTCAGTCTACATGCTCAAATCTGCACCAAATTTGGAATTTACTATAAGAGTCCCGCCCTGAACACACCCACATGCCAATATTCACTTAAAGTCACAGCGCCACCTGCTGGCAACAGGAAATGACACGTTTTGTGCTGTAATGTACTACTTCTAGCAGGTCATGGACATATCAACTTCAAAACTGTCACAGAAAACCCATAACGCATTGATGAAGCCATGTTTTAAAACTTGCTTTGCCCTGACACAGGAAGTTGTTGTAACTTGACTGTACATGTTCAGATCTGTACCAAATTTTACATGTTTAATAAGACTCCTGCCCTGAACACATGTACATGCCGACATTCACCCACAGTCATAGTGCCACCTGCTGGGAACAGGAAGTGACCTTCAACAAAGCAGCCCCCGCGGACAAGTCTAACTACCCGCCCTGCTGCAGGCCTCACTACTGTCTTCAGGCTGAGTAACAGCAGCACAAAAGAAAAGTCTGCATGTCTGGCCTTAAAAGTGATCAGAAGGATTTTAAAGTGCGTCCTAAAAGAAACAGGAAGCAGGACGCTCAAACTGGGTTGATGTTCTCACATTTTCTGCAGCGAGCGGCAGCATTTTGGACCAACTGTAGGTGATGAACTGATTTCTGACTCAGACAGGTATATAGGGAGGATATCGGTCTGCGGCTGAAATGAAAGACTTCACCTCGGCCGGATTTCTCAAATGATAAAAACAGAACAAGCTTACATGAGGTTCAAAACACAAGTCCTAGTTTCTGGCCGAGCTTCTTGTTCGCTTGGGTTTGTCCTGATTTCAGAAAGGAACAAACATCACAGAGGAAGACGCAGAGATGTTGATCCTCACAGGTACGTGAATCTAAACTATAACGTGGTTCATGCTGAACTTGAGCGCTCACTCTTTCTACACATCCTGGCAGAGAACGCTGGTGAGCTCCCAGCATCCTCTCCTGTACCTACTGAACGTGAGCGTTAAAGCGACGAGCGCCAAGAAATTTACTTTACGCAGCGCCTGGATTCACTTTCTTCTCGTCTCTGTTCATTCAGGATAAAGGAGGATTTTTTATTGAAGCTGAAACATTAAAACTTGAGCTGACATGTCTTCACCTCAGCTGGAGCCAATGTGACAGATGGAAATAATGTGTTTTACCAGTAAGTCACAGCAAGCATTTGAGTAAGCAAAATAGAAAAACAGTTAACGGGTTCATATTTAGTCATTTTAAAGCCATCCTCATATTTTAATGGTTTATCATATGTTATGGTTAAAGTTGTTATTGTAAGTTGCAGCAGTCACAGAACAGTATTTTACTGTTATTTCTTATTTTTCATGTGTAAAATGTCATTCTACCCAGATAGCAAAATTGCTGTGGCCCGGATCCGGCCCACACCTGTCACTTTAATCCGGCCCACATACCGCATGGAATGATGGCACTTGGGCGGTCCACTCCTGATGCCAGATCTGTGCCACAAGTGGGCCGTAACCTGGGCACCTTCCTGGAAAATATGCCCAAAAATTTACATTACAACTTTGATTAAATTACACACACACACACACACACACACACACACACACACACACACTCACTACATCTCAGAACATTGTGCAAACTCCTCATAGAAGACCACAGTTGAATCCAATTTATATGACACTACAGTATCACTTAATCATGACTGGACCAAAAAAGTAACTAGACACACACAGCTGGAAGACATTAAAATTTAAATAGTTCCCAACATATTTAGGCTACTTGAGCCGCCCAGGAATATTTTTCACTGCAAAACACATTTTACTGCCCTCCAGCTCTCTGTAGCTCAGACAATCCCTGCTACCTGCTGTGCTAATCCATCCTTTTACCCATTTTTTGAATTTGCATCTGGGGTGAATGTAAACTGCAGCAACCAGATGATAATATGAAAGTTTCATCTTCACAATAAACAGAGTCCACCTCCTCTCATCTTGCCGGAGTCTTGCGCTCGCAACTCGGAACATGGACCACCTGCTGAGTGCTTGAACCGGGATGTTGACGGGGCAGGTCTCTGTAACGATGTGGCCACAACAGTCTCTGGTTTCCGTTGCTTGGTCAACAATGAGTTGGTAACGTTGGTATGAGTTGCCCAGACCAGATCTCTAGGAGCAGAATTAAGTCCAAGCTGGGCCAGAATGGCTCCTCTCCTGGCTCATTCCTCTCCTCTGAGCGATCACAACTATCAACTTTTTGATGATATTCTAATTATATAACCAGCACCTGTAATTAATGCATAATTAAATAGAGAGATGACCCACCACTAACTTATAGATAGAATATCCTGCAACACCATGGTGCCATACTTCTGTAAGACTTTGCCATTTTAGAAGACACTGAAATCATCATGAGATAAGAGGGTTATTGTTACTTTAGTTATTTGTGACATTGGGAAGAGACAGCAGTGGATATAAGAAGCACTTTACGCAGTAGGACAGAAGAAGACCACTGTTTTCCATTATTTGTAGGCCTAAATAAAATTAGATTTGTGTAGGTACTTGTTTGTGTCAAGTGAATGTGGCACAAATCTGATATTTGTACAGTAAGGATTGATTTGTATTGTATGTTGTGTTTGTGATTGATCAATATTTAATTAATAATTACAATTACTCTGTCCTAACAGTTAAGAAATGCTCATTTACTACAAAGGCTATTCTAATAATCTTTGGCCACGGAGTTGTTGTGAAGCCACTCCTTCGTTATTTTTTCTGTCAAGATGGGGTGCTGAGTGTACATTACTGAGAAATAAAATGAACTTTTTTGATTTGTGGAAAATGGCTGTAATGAAACAAAGAGTGAAAAATTTAAATGGGTCTGAATACTTTCCGTACCCACTGTATATCAGATAATAAACAGTATACAACAATCACAGAATGGTAAACAGAAATAAACCATATTCCATAGAGCAGTGCTGAGGATGAGTTTGAGTTTATAAGTCTTTCAGTCTGGGGGAAGAAGCTGGTGCTGCGACAGCAGATCTCTACCCAGACGGCAGCAGGATGAACCAACTGTGGCTGGGTGGTTTTTCCTCATCAGATGGTTATCAATTTTTATAAATTCATATGATGTGATTTTCTGGAATTTTCTTTGGGATTCTGTCTTTCACTGTTAGAATGTACATATGATTAAAATTGTAGATTGTTGCATTCTTTGTAAGTGGGCAAACCTGCAAAATCAGCAAGGGGTCAAATACTTTTTTCCCCCACTGTACGTCACTTCTGTTGTGATCAGGAGAGTAAACATGGCGCCGACGGTAGTTGCGGCATTCGCAGTACTCCTGCTAAAGTTGATAACAACTCACCACCAGTTCCTTATGAGAAGAATTAAGAACGGCCTCACTGACAGGAGCCTGGGCTCTCGCTACACTACTGTGTCCAGATGAGAACAGATAGACTGGCCTGACTGAGGGTCTCTGGCCAATGGCTTCATGCATGGCTGCATAGAAAATCCATGAGGCAGCAGTGACCTCTCCTGCATCTGTCCCTGACCCAGTTTATGGCAGTGTTAAGTCCTTTGTAAATTGTAATAGTTCTGAAGGGTGAAATGAACATTATTTACATGGGTTTACATTCTAGATAGTCATTAAATAGTATTACCAATAAAATAAAAGCATTACAAAACATGTGAAAGTGCAGTTACCTTTTTCTTTAGATTTTCCCACTTCTTTTTACACTGCTCCTGAGTCACTTTCCCCTCCAGCCCCATGATTTTGATAATTTCCCTGAAAGACACACAATTATCCATTAGATCACTTTGCAATGAAAGTAAGGGCTTGCTTTCAAGTAACAAACTTGTCTGCTCATGTAATGGCCGTGTTAACTTACTCATATCCCTGGCTAGGGGCGTTTCTCTGCCCCGTGAATAGCCGCTCATTCTCCGCCCTGAGCTTTATAAAATTGAAAGTAAGCTAACAAGGATTCTGGGTAATAGCCCATAGCAAAGTGAGGTCTGATGCCTACTTGCGAAAGGGGTGCATTAAGTGCGCTGATGATCACCCCTAGAGAACAACATTAGAGGATCGGGACACTCTACGGTCTTGCACCCCTTGGCGAGAACGCGTATTGAGGGGCACAAGGGTGGAAGTGCGGATATTGGGACAGGGCCGGTCATTATATTTCCTCGCGTGTTGGTGATTTTCTCACAGTGACAAACAGTCTGCTCTAAATAGTATCTGTGGAGATCAGAGTCAGTCTGGAGTTTAGTTTTCCTCCACTGCTGCTCAGCTTTTCAACACATTATCTTTTGAAGTTTGACCTGTGGGACTTTCCTCCACGGTGCCTTTTGCTCACCAGAGACTCTAACCGATGCAATGACCCGTGTGTGTGTGTGTGTGTGTGTGTGTGTGTGTGTGTGTGTATACAGGTGCTGGTCATATAATATCATCAAAAAGTTGATTTATTTCAGTAATTCCATTCAAAAAGTGAAACTTGGATATTATATTAATTCGTTACACACAGACTGATATATTTCAAATGTTTATTTCATTTAATTGTGATGATTAAAACTGACAACTAATGAAAACCCCAAATTCAGTATCTCCCCGAAAATTACTTAAGACCAATACAAAAAAGGATTTTTAGAAATGTTGGCCAACTGAAACGTATGAACATGAAAAGTATGAGCATGTACAGCACTCAGTACTTAGTTGGGGCCCCTTTTGCCTGAATTACTGCAGCAATGCGGCGTGGCATGGAGTCCATCAGTCTGTGGCACTGCTCAGGTGTTATGCCTGTGGAACGTGTAAGCTGTGCCGGTCTGAGTATTTCACAATCTGCTCAGTTACTGGGATTTTCACATCCAACTATTTCTAGGGTTTACAAAGAATGGCGTGAAAAGGGAAAAACATCCAGTATGCGGCGGCCCTGTAGGCGAAAATGCCTTGTTGATGCTAGAGGTCAGAGGAGAATGGGCCACTCATCTCCACTACAAATAGGAAAAAGAGGCTACAATTTGCAAGAGCTCACCAAAATTGGACAGTTGAAGACTGGAAAAATGTTGCCTGGTCTGATGAGTCTCGATTTCTGTTGAGACATTCAGATGGTAGAGTCAGAATTTGGCGTAAACAGAATGAGAACATGGATCCATCATGCCTTGTTACCACTGTGCAGGCTGGTGGTGGTGGTGTAATGGTGTGGGGGATGTTTTCTTGGCACACTTTAGGCCCCTTAGTGCCAATTGGGCATCGTTTAAATGCCACGGCCTACCTGAGCATTGTTTCTGACCATGTCCATCCCTTTATGGCCACCATGTACCCATCCTCTGATGGCTACTTCCAGCAGGATAATGCACCATGTCACAAAGCTCCAATCATTTCAAATTGGTTTCTTGAACATGACAATGAGTTCACTGTACTAAAATGCCCCCCACAGTCACCAGATCTCAACCCAGTAGAGCATCTTTGGGATGTGGTGGAACGGGAGCTTCATGCCCTGGATGTGCATCCCACAAATCTCCATCAACTGCAAGATGCTATCCATCAATATGGGCCAACATTTCTAAAGAATGCTTTCAGCACCTTGTTGAATCAATGCCACGTAGAATGAAGGCAGTTCTGAAGGCGAAAGGGGGTCAAACACAGTATTAGTCTGGTGTTCCTAATAATCCTTTAGGGCAGTGTATATACAAACAGTGCGCATTCGCATAAAAAGGGTTTTGTTCACAACGGTGCATGCTCCATATTTCTCCAGAAGAATGCACATTGATTGTGTCAGGATAGGATGACTGCAAAGAAAAGTTAACGGCTAATCTAATATCATGGCGGCCGACAAAGCCAGGGAGGCCTGTTGGCATCGCATTAAGTAAATTATCTTCCCGGTGTTCTTATTGTAGTTCAAATCTCTGAAGGTACAGCTGCACATAAGGTCCATTGTAATAGGAAAAAAATGAGCCAGCGGAGAGGGGGAATAATCCGGGACAGAATTTAATTTCCAAGATAAATCTAAAGTCCTGCAGCTGATCTGCAGCTCTTTTTGCTTGAAATGTTTTAATAACCTTCCAAACTGCCGCGATTTTATTTTTGTGTTGCTTTCTCTGTGCTGGAGTTATTTTAAGAACTTGGCTTTATTAAATGTGTAACGAACTTTATCGTGTCTTGTCATTATACTCCGACACACAAAAAGCTGCTTTAATGGTCAAACACAGCCTGTAGTTTTTCATTATATTCCAGTCAAATCTGATGTTCATTTATAAATGTTGCTCATGTATAGTGGTTACAAATAATGATGCCTGTGCATCACTTTGTATGACATACAGCCTACAGCCTACGTCAGCTGGTTAATTTGTCTAATCTTCGCAGTTCTTTAGACCACGGTGGAAACGCACACAACAGGGCTGAAGGAACCTTTTAGTTCCTTGAAAAGAGATCTGGGGACTTAAAAGTCCCGGGTACTTTTGGTCGAAAAGCGCTTTGAGGATTTATTTTCTGTTTATTAACCCTCACCCGGGCTCCATGTTTTTGGACACATAAAATAGTCAATCTAAATATGTGAAAACATTTAGGATAATTCAATTGTATCCTACAGATGGGCTACATCTAAGGAACTGTCCCGTTAATTAAGATATTCTCCCTAAAATAACGGAGGCTGCAGGGCTCGCTGTATGAAGGAATGCTGTTGTGTTCAGAATATCATCAGTTTGATTGAAAACTCAGTAGAAGGGTTAGGAACGCACACACAGCTGTCTCTTGATTTCAGTTAAAACGTTTCAACATTACTCAGAATCTAAAGACAGATAAGACGAAGGTGATACGAAAAAAAGTACCTGGTAGCAGGTACAAGTACAACTTCTACACAAAGGAAAACCAAAAGAAGGCGACTAGAGTCGAGGCGAGTCGAGGTGGTACCTTGCAGTGGAAAAGGTGCTTTACCGTCTCTCTCTCTCCCTGTATGTCCGCTTCGTTGACTTTCTCCATCAGTAGTAGGTTAGGCTGTATAAAGTCACCAAAAAGAAAACAGCAGCAGCTGCATGTTGAAGAGGCGTGTTGACGACGTAGTCTACGTGTTTTTCTGATAAATGCAGCAGTATGGCGTCTAACCTGGGCGGCCCGCGGAAGTGTATGTGTGCGAAACACTGACTGAACCAGCACTGTCTCAATCAATCTTGTTGAGAGTTTGTGAGTAGACTGCTGAGTGCAGACGCAGAAGGAGGGGCGGGGCTGCGCAGTGAGGGAGAGAGAGGAGCAAACGCTTGCAGGACTTTACGAAAACAAATTAATCACCTCAACATCAAACTATCTCGGTATAAACGGTATTGTCTAATTTCATATTTCTTTTGAAACGATATCGGTATACATTATATACCGATATACCGCCCAGCCCTAGTATGTAATACAGTACATGCTCACTATGTGCGCTAATGTCATTTATGGTTTTTGAAAGCTCGCTCCACATCTACATCTCACTTACTGTGTTTCTCTCTGCTGATATAGGGAAGGAGAAGAAGAGAGGGACTCAAATGTCACCGCTGTCAGCACTGTGACAAATCCTTCACAACATCTAGAAATTTGAAGATTCATCGGAGAGTTCACACTGGAGAGAAACCGTACAGTTGTGACCAGTGTGGGAAAGCTTACACTCAATCAGGTCACCTAAAAATCCACCGACGTGTTCACACTGGAGAGAAACCGCACAGCTGTGACCAGTGTGGGAAAACATTCGCTACACCAGGTCACCTAAAAAGCCACCAACGTGTTCACACTGGAGAGAAACCGTACTGGTGTGAACAGTGTGGGAAAACTTTCGCTCACTCAAGTAGCCTAAAACTCCACCAACGTGTTCACACTGGAGAGAAACTGTACTGGTGTGAACAGTGTGGGAAAACGTTCGCTACACCAGGTTACCTAAAAATCCACCAACGAGTTCACACTGGCGAGAAACTGCACAGCTGTGACCAGTGTGGGAAAACTTTCGCTACACCAGGTTACCTAAAAATCCACCAACGAGTTCACACTGGCGAGAAACCGTACAGTTGTGACCAGTGTGGGAAAGCTTACACTACATCAGGTCACCTAAAAATCCACCGACGTTTTCACACTAGAGAGAAACCGTACTGGTGTGAACAGTGTGGGAAAACTTTCGCTCAATCAGGTAACCTAAAAAGCCACGAAAGTGTTCACACTGGAGAGAAACTGCACAGCTGTGACCAGTGTGGGAAAACTTTCGCTGCACCAGGTTACCTAAAAATCCACCAACGTGTTCACACTGGAGAGAAACCGTACAGCTGTGACCAATGTGGGAAAATTTCACTACATCAGGACAACTAAAAAAGCATCAACGTGTTCACGCTGGAGAGAAACCATATAGCTGTGACCAATGTGGGAAAACTTTCACTGCATCAGGTCAGCTAAAAATCCACCAACGTGTTCACACTGGAGAGAAACTGTACAGCTGTGAACTGTGTGGGAAAACTTTCATTACATCAAATCAACAAAAATCCACCAACGTGTTCACACTGCAGAGAAACCGTACAGCTGTGAACAGTGTGGGAAAACTTTCGCTCAATCAAGTAACCTAAAACTCCACCAACGTGTTCACACTGGAGAGAAACTGCACAGCTGTGAACAGTGTGGGAAAACTTTCGCTCACTCAAGTAGCCTAAAAATCCACCAACGTGTTCACACTGGAGAGAAACCGTACAGTTGTGGCCAATGTGGCAAATCTAATACCAACAGGAGAACTCTTAGAAGACATAAATCCATTCACAAAGCGTCAGTGTGACATTTTTCACAGAGCCGAGCTAGCTGTTTCCTTCTGCCCTGAATACAACCACCTGTTATCATGCGATTGTGCTGGACTAACGTCATGTGATGACAGCTGAGGAAGTTTGATTTGGAAAGAGCTGGAAAGCAGTAGTCCAGAGGTTTTATCAGCCAACAACAAAATTAAATTGCAGTAGCCAGATTTCAATTTTTATGGTACTGTAAGTAGAATTCACATAGTTTACAGAAAATGTCAAGATTTGGACCTGAATCCATCAATAACACTACTAAATACTCATGCAGATTGGTAATCAGCTGAAATAAGAGCTTTGGGGGTTTAGTGACTCTTTAAGAAGGCCATGGGATGTGGTCAAAAGCTCCAACAAAGAGGTAGTATGTGATGTTCACTAATTTATCACAGATGTAGTAATAATAAGTGTGCTCCGATCGATCGGTCACCGATCGTAATCTGCCGATAATGGCTTTAAATAGTTTGATCAGTGGTCTCTAAAAAGGCAGATCACAAAAGTCGATCAGATGATGCAATACTTTCCGGACAAATTTTCAACGGCAGCTAAAATGGTTCCCTAAAACTCCTTTTCAGATAGGAAGCTAGTGAAGCATCCAGTTAATCATTTATAAAGAGTTTAGCAACAATCAGACAAGCAGAGCAACAAGCAGGAGTGACCATTTCAAACTATCGCGGTCGTGCTTATCTCACACACATGCCGCCCGCTACCAGAGTTTAATTGTCTTGACCCACAGAGCATCAGGCAGAGAGAGACTGATCCTTCAGTGTGAGTTTCATGATGAAAAGAGAGGCGCCACTCAATCAGCTGACTGCCTCTCTCTGTCTCCGTTTTCGTTTTAAAACGGAGACCTTTTGCTACGTTTCCCCCTCCGTCCAGATGAAAATGGCGAATTGATGGGTAAAACTGATTCAGTCTTATCAGTCATGCAAAACACGATGCTACAGAGTTTTATTTTTTGTATTTTTATTTAGATATTTTCTACTGTTTAAATAACACTTGTACTGTGCGTGTTGCCGTATTTACTTTGCTTTCTCACTTTGTAGGCTACTCGTTACTTTCAGTTTATTTCGTTGGCGGTCAATGCAAAAACGAATACCTGTGTGGTTCTTCGACTGTATTACTTTCTTCTTTCGCCAAATTTTCTGCAGCGGCAGAGTAGACCATCTGCTTCATGTTTACACCCCGGCCTGTGCATGCCCAGTGAACGACCACGCGTGCTTTCAGTCGTTTTAATATAAATGGAGATCAACTCTGATACGCAGCTAAAACGCTGCTGTGGAGGGAGAAGATCTTATTCGCTATAAAACGGTTTAAAAAAACATAGTAGAGTGGATGTAGCCTAACATTAACCCACTCCTCTCTCTACTAATAAAAAAATCTTATAAAAACCTGCTGGCCGTATTGAAAGTGTTTGCTGCTCTCTCCTCTGGTAAAGCAGGTGGCAATAGGCCTGTAAAAGATGTGGACTGTGCTTCTTGCACAAGGATTTAATAATCTGATTACATCAATTTGATTTATAGATTTAATAACCCACTGAAATAATATTAGGCCTATACTAGTGGTAAACCATATGAAATTATAATGAATATAGTAACTATAAGTGGGCTAATATTAACAATATACTAACAGTATAATATGGAATTAACATTGTACTTTATTTAAATTTCCGTTACTTTCAAATCTCATTGACGACGTTATGCCTCCTCTGTAGCCCCCTCTCCCTCTCTCTGCTCTCTCCCCCTAAAGCCCACAGAGCCTAACTGAGTTTTCCAGAACAAAAACCAGCTACTTTATAATCGACTCAGGAGGCCTGAGCTCCTTTATCTCCTAAATATTTTGGCTACAGTTTGTAGTTTGTTGCAGTTTTTATAGTTGAAGTAAATTTATAAAGATGCTGTTTGTTCTGTTTTTGTAGTTTATTCCACAGGAAAGCTGTTTTTGTTAAGCTATAAGATTTTGGCAGTAAGCAGGCAAAGGCTGCTGTGGTTTAAGGAGGGAGTGGAATTTGTTGCCCATGTTTCCTGCCAATAAAACAAACAATTGTCATTTCATGATTTTTTTGTCATGTTATTTTAATACTTAATACATTGTTTTAGGACCATTTAATAAATATATTGTATAATGCTACATGATAAATCAAAGGCTTCAAATAGACCCAGTGATTAGTGATCGGCCCAAAAAATCCTGATTGGAGCACATCTATTCAAGAATGAATCTCAACACTGAAGTATTGTTTCTGGTCAGGGCTTGACAATAACGGTGGCCCGATGGCCTGGGGCCTGTAAAAAGTAACATCAGGACAGTTGAACTAGCAACTCGACGCAAAAACATTAGTATAAAATATATAATTAAAAACTCACATCCTGCAGTTGTTTTGCAGCTCATAGCGCACACTGTTGTCCATCCAGAGTTCTAGTTACGTTGTTGTCAAATGTTATTCTCTAATCTCAATCATGCGGCAACCTCTGGGTCTGAAAGTGAAACCATGCAGACGGAACTTAAAGCTGCGTTCTATATTACGGCCAGCAGGGGGCGAGTCCGCTGGTTTCAAAAAGAAGTCCGGTTCCATTAGATATAATGGTGAAAACTCCTCAGTAAAAATTTCCTGATGAGTTTATGGTCTCAGTCACTAGTTCAAGTCTTCTTCAACCCAGCATGATGTTCATTTAGTAAATGTGGTCCTATTCGGAGGAAAATAGACATAAAGCAGCGTATGCTTTGGGCGGACTACCTTGTGATTGACAGGTTGCTACAACTTACAGGCAACTTGTAACTTATTTAATAACCGATTAAACATGTTTACTATATAACATAGCTATAAGTCTTTGGTTTTGTTCTAAAACTGATACATTTATCTGATGCTTTTTTGTCCAAAGCGACTTAGAATTGCTATACATGTCAGAGGTCGCACGCCTCTGGAGCAACTAGGGGTTAAGTGTCTTGCTCAGGGACACAATGGTGGATGGGTCACAGTGGGGGACCTGGGTCTCGCACACCAAAGGCATGAGCCTTATCCACTGCACCATCACCACCCCATGTTCACAGTTCAGGGCGGCTGTGAACCAGTCATTAGTTCGCCTCGCTGCATAACCATTGTGTTAGTTTAGAGAGTATTTAGAGAGTTGTATTTCTGTTGCTGTCTGAGTGGCTTTTGGAACCTTTGTAAATCGCCTAGTTTGATTTAGTGTACCAAGAGTAGGACACGCTTTAGTTTGAGACCTCTAAATTTGCAGAATAACAGCTGTTTTCTTCCTTTGTAATTTGTAAGGTTTGTAAGCTGACCTTTCCGTTGTTTTGTGTATTTTGAGTACTGTACTAGGACTGTCTTTGGACAAGACCCTCTTTTGTTTCATTTTGTGTATTGGATGTTTGTCAGCACCTGTATCCTTTTCTGTTGTATTTCTTTCTGCAAGCGCTGTCCTTGGTTAATTAGTTAGTTGTCGCACCTCATTCTCAATCCCAATCATGTGTACTGCCCTCCTTAAAGCCGGGTCGTAACAGCTGTGGAGAGAAAGAAAGAAGGAACAAACAGATGTGGCGATTTTTTTTTAAAAAGCATTTACAGCGGCTGTATGTCGCTGTCATG
>NW_024042816.1:0-27855 GCF_014851395.1 Micropterus salmoides | reverse complement strand
ACACCACAGGCATGAGTCTTATCACTGCACATCACCCCCTATTTGTCAGTTTTTATGACGGTACATAAAAAAAACACAATAATGCTTCAAATACAGTCATTGCAGTCACTATATAAATGAGTATAAAATAAATAGAAACTTTTTAAACTTACATACCCCCACTTCCCCATCTCCACCCACTACCATAATGCTCCTGTGAATCCTCCCCCAGTGTTCTTAGCAGCTGAACACAGTGACTCTGATAAAACAGGAATTAGCAGAATCCATCTGATATGAAGCTGTGGTTTGAATACCACTTCCCTCCTCTTTGAAGAGTAGAAGATATCTGGGTTCAGGTTTTTGTACAGCCTCTTCTACACTTTGTATCACTGTGTTTCTAGAGCACAGTAGTAGAGAGCTGTGTCTGCCAGGGTTAGATCTCTGATGGTCAGTGTAGTTGATGTTGCTGATGTTTCAGATTCATATCTTCTATCAGGAATATGTTCATCTGAGATATCTTTTGCTCCTTTCCAGAGTATAAACTGAGGTGCCTGAAGGTCAGAATGATGTTGTACCAGTAAAGACGAGGATAACTGGATGTTGTCTGATAGTTGCAGTGAGTGTGACAGATTGTCCTTCTCTTTACTGACTTCCTCTCGTACAGGAGAGATTGTCTGTCCAGCTATTAGTCCTGGAAAAAGTAGAGCAAATGAAGCCATTAGACTAACATTGTTCATGAGGCTGAGAGGAGAAGACAGTGGAAAATGGCAGCTGTACAGTGTTACTCTGTGGACACAAACAGCTCAGCTGTTTCCATAAATCTTTAGAAAAGAATAAAGATGTTGTGCTTTCTATCTTACCAAAGAAAAGAGCAGCAGAATAATCCCCAGCCAATGTTCCATCTCTACAACAAGGTTTAAATCAACAGGAGAAACTAGCTGATGTTCAACATTCAGTCTGAGAATTGTTCTCTTCACAGCAGCAGTTATTATTGACAGAATGGTTGAACACAGTGCAGAAGTAGTGCACCGCCTACTTGATAATGTGGCTCAGCTTGGATTAACAGCAGCTACAGTGTCATCTAGTGGCCAATCAGAATCAGACCACAGAAGAGAAAAGATGCCACTGAAACTTCAAACTAGTCCAGCAGCAATAAATTCTGGAGCTCAAAGGAATATTGATGTAAACAATAATTTATCTACATAGTTAACATCACTCTCCTTCATTGTCTTGATCATTTATGCCTCATTTTCTTCAAGTTTTTATCATCAGTGCAAAGAATCCAGACGATATGATAACATACAACTGAAGTTTACACAGTGTGACTCCTCTAGTGGACGTTGTGGAGTATTCTGTTGTCTTTGCTCCAAAGGTTTTTGTACAGAGTTTTGGTGTTTCCTGTCACTGTGGGCCTCACAGCACAGTAGTACACAGCAGAGTCTGTCACTGCAGCAGAGGAGATCTGCAGATGAAACTCCTTTGCTGTTTTGTCATGTTTGTAAGAAAACCCTGCTTTCTTTGAATATTCTGCGAGGAAAAACTGTGGAGATGAACTGGACTTCTGTTGATACCAGTAGAGGTTTTGTACAGAGCCTGAATAGTTGCAGGAGAGAGTCACAGAGTCTCCTTCCAAAGCCAGCATTACATCTTTAAATGGTTTCACTAAATCCTCAGAGGATCCTGAAAAAGACAAAGATAGATTTCACTCTGACATTTGTCTATTTTAGCAGAAAATGTTAAAACATTCAAAATTTATTTTCATGTCTACATCTCCTTTTACCTGTTTGATTTCTTACCAGTGTGAAACATGAAGATGATCATCCAAACTAAGCAGAGCTGCATCATTTCCACTTGTACTGAATGAACAATAGAGAGAACACAGCAGCTCTTCACTTCCAACATGAAGCCTTTCATATTCAGTTGTGGAGCTCCTCCTCTTGCTGTGCTCTGTTTCCATTCAGGCTGATGGAAGCTTTAGAAATGACAGTGATGCTGCAGTCATCATCATGGAACTCGAAGTTGTCTTTAAAAATAAAGTGATTTAAGATGTAAATTTATATGAGAGGCTCTAGGATTGAACCCTGTGGGACACCACAAGAAATCACAGCCGAGAGAACAACAGAGAAACTTCTGTTCTAAAGATAAGAACAAAAGTAATGAAGACCTCAGTCTGTGATGCCAACCAGTTTATGGACATACTTCATTCAAACTGCGTAAATGTTTTTCTCCAATACTGAAGTATAACAGTACATACAGTATATTGACAGTGTTACATACATTTGTGCAAGGCAAGGTAAGTTTATTTGTATAGCACATTTCAACAAGGCAATTCAAAGTGCTTTCCATAAAACATAAAAGCAACAGGGAAATGTAAAAAAGTTTAAAAGCAACATAAAATATAAAAGTTACAGTGCAGTGTACAATCAGGGTTAAAATAGTTAAATGGAAAATAAAGACAGGCTGAGGGGTTGAGCAAATAATTGAGTTACAATTATTTTGAAACGAGAATAAACGGAGAAGTACACTTAGTCTACTCTCTCTAGCTAGTCTGTACTCGGGTCCATAGCAATCTTTGGGTCCACTGAAACTCCAAAAACCCTCGGACACTACAGAGAAACCAGGACATGTCTGTCCGCAGGCCGCTTTGATCCAGTTATACTCTGGACCCACCTGCGCATTTACAGGTGGACAGAGATTCCTGCAAATCAAGAGATTTAAGACCACTTCCTTCACTCTGTTCAATCTCACTCCCATTATCTTTTCACTCAATTACCTACTCATTTCTCACTGTGTAAATATTTAATTAAAAGCACTGTTAAAAAGAAAAGTTTTCAGTCTTAATTTAAAAGAACTGACTGTTTCAGCAGACCTGCAGTTATCTGGGAGTTTGTTCCAGATATACGGAGCATAATAACTGAACGCTGCGTGTCCTTGTTTAGTTTTGACTCTGGGGACAGAAAGCAGACCTGATCCCAGACGACCTGAGAGGTCTGGATGGTTCATAACGAAGCAGAAGATCAGAAATGTATTTTTTTTTTCTAAACCATTTAGTGCTTTTTAAACTAACAGCAGGATTTTGAAATCAATTCTTTGACATAAAGACCTCAGAACAGGAGTGATGTGATCCACCTTTTTGGTCTTAGTGAGGACTCGAGCAGCAGCGTTCTGAATCAGCTGCAGCTGTCTGATGGATTTCTTAGGGAGCCTGTAAGGACACTGTTACAGTAGTCGAGTCGACTGAAGATAAATGCATGGATAAGTTTTTCCAGGTCCTGCTGAGACATAAGTCCTTTAATCCTTGATATATTCTTAAGGTGATAGTATGCTGACTTTGTCATTGTCTTAATGTGGCTCCTCAAATTCAGGTCTGACGCCATGACTACACCAAGATTTCTGGCTTGATTTGTGGTTCTTAACATTACAGATTGAAGTCGAGCACTAATTTTCAATCGTTCCTCCCTGGCTCCAAAAATAATAACTTCAGTTTTATCCTTGTTTAATTAAAAGGAAATTCTGGCACATCCAATCGTTGACCTGCTCAATACAGTTATTCAGCACTTGTATGGGATCATAGTCCCCTGGTGAAATGGTTATGTAAATCTGTGTGTCATCTGCATAATTATGGTAACATATTTTGTTGTTTTTCATAATCTGAGCCAGTGGAAGCATGTAAATGTTAAAAAAAAAAGAGGTCCCAAAATGGAGCCTTGGGGAACTCCACGTCATTTTTGTCAGCTCAGATGTGTGATTACCTATAGACACAAAGTAGTCCCTGTCCTTTAAGTAGGATTCAAACCAGTTTAGTACTGTGCCAGAAACTCCAACCCAGTTTTCAAGTGTGTCTAGTAATATGTTGTGGTCGACTGTGTCGAATGCAGCACTGAGATCCAATAATACTAAGACTGAAATTCTGCAAGTTGAAACAAATCCAGACTTCATCATCACACTGAAGTTTAACAGTGTGTGACTCCCTCTAGTGGACGTTGTGGAGTATTCTGTTGTCTTTGCTCCAAAGGTTTTTGTACAGAGTTTTGGTGTTTCCTGTCACTGTGGGCTGCAGAGCACAGTAGTACACAGCAGAGTCAGACAGCTGAAGCTTCTGGATCTTCAGAGGAACTGATCTTGAGGTGGAATCCAGTGTGGATGAAAATCTCTCCTTGTACTTGTCTGCTGTTTTCCCTTCATCCCGTTGAAAGCGGCTCAGTATGAATTCAGGGCTGTTGTTTCCATCCTGTTTGTACCAGAAGAGATAATCATTTGTTGAACTGCTGTTATATAGACAGCCAAGTGTTACTGGCTCTCCTTCAGCAGCAGTCACGTCTCCTTCTGGTTGCAGCACGTTGTCTTTTTGTGCTCTGCATTCTGTAAAACAGCAACAAACAGTATCAGTGTGCTGTTAAAGAATCATGTCAATGTTGGATTGATATCAGAGAACCAGAGTTGTGTTCATACCAAGGCACACAGCAGCCAGCAACACTGAGATGAACAGAGGCGTCATATCTGCAGTGTTGAGGAACTGTGAGCTCCAGCAAGTATAAAGAAGGCTGTGATCTCTCTGTTTAGTCTTCATCAACACTAAGTTGGTGGATTAGAAGGAGGAGCCTGATCACAGTGACGGGGCTCATTCACAGCCCTGTGTTATTCCCCGACTGACAACTTTACACTCAACACATTTTCCTCACTCTCTCCTTTCCTAGTGTGACAATTAGGATCAATTAGTGAATGTTTTTAATATGGTATCAGCATCATATTAAAGGCCTGTCAGTTTGCCAGCCTGTCCACAGCTTCTCCAGATAAAGGGCTAAAATATGAAGCAGTTCAGAACACATAAGGATCTCCAAAACCAGCTCGGTGGTGTCGACCATTTCAAACAGGATGTTCCACTGAGAGCGAATGGTTAAGAGCTGCTACCACCAGTTTACCACAGTGAAAGTAGAGGCTTCAGCAAACACTCCCTCACTCCCACAATGGGGCAGTCACGTCCTTTCTAGACTCTTCCAAGGGCTGATTTAGTGCTTCGATCTCTGGAGCTGCCGCATTACTGACAGTGAAAGCAGAGATGTTTGTGTTAATTATGGTTGGACATCTCCCCCTCTAACAAATGAAGGCAGTCTGTGCAAACATGGAGCTTATTCTGTCTCCAAACACTGGTGTGAAACTGGTCATGACTCAGGCTTTGGAGTGAAACATTAAGGTGTTTGTCCATCCTTGTCTGGATGTGAAAGTGCAGTGGGACTCTGGCCGACGTTACATACCAGCTTATTATTACAAGGCATCAAACTTACAGTCCATAATTTATTGTCAGATGTATTTGAACTTTTTCTTTAGTGAGTCTTCTGGAATAAAGAATCGAGTCAAGATGTCTAAGAATTTTATTCTTTACAAAGGCTCAAACAAACATACAGAGTGCAACCAGTAAAGTATTTCCTTTCCCTCAGTTCTGGTTTATATAGCATAGAGCATATCTGCCCTAAATGGTAGGTTTCGTCTCTTTTATTCAATTTAGCAGGAAACATATTTCAACCCATTTATCAAATTGTCCCATAGATGTTTTATCTTTCTCAGTCGTAAATTTTATAACTGGCAGAAGGATTTTAAGAGCTGTTTCCCACTCAGTTCTCACTTTACTCCAACATATCCCTTATTTGTTTCTCTACGTACCTGTACCTTCATCTCTGGAAATGACACTTATGCTGCCGTTCAGTGGTGGACAGTAATTACGTACATTTACTCAAGTACTGTACTTATGTACAAATGATTATATTCTGTTCATGCCACTTTTTGTGTCTCCACCAAACTCAGACTGAGAGATTGTTCTTTTTTCTTCACTACAACAGCTTTTGTTACTTTACAAAGTAAGCATTGTACTACATATGAAGAGTTTATAAAATATAATGTTTTGTAATTAATTTAATTACCAACAGTTTATTCAAGCACAGCTGAAACAATTAGTTGGTTGAAAAAAATGTTTTTATTGGCAGCTTTTTTGATCATTTGTCATTTTTCATGTCAAAATATTTCATCGTTCCAGCTTCACAAATTAATTATTTGAAACATTTTGATGTAGTGTTAATAATATTGAGGTTTGGATTGACATGAACAATTTTAGGCCAATCTCTCCCTGTTCTTTCAAAAATCTTGAAATCATTAGTTGCTATCCAATCATATTTGGACTCGCAGAACATTTGAAATGAGGGTTTAGTATTACAGTCTACATATTGCTTCAAACCAGGCAGCACAGCTTAAAGCTTGCAATGGTTACAATCACCAAGCATTTCAATTGTCTGTGAAAACAATCTGCTGGAGTAGTAATGGAGATACTTTGAAAATACTATGAACATATTCAAGTTCTGTTATTTGTTTATTGTGTTTTATCTGTAGTACTTCATTTAATGTTGCTTCTATCAGCACTAAAACAAATCCAGACTGTATCATAAACCACTGAAGTTTAACAGTGTGTGACTCCCTCTAGTGGACGTTGTGGAGTATTCTGTTGTCTTTGCCCCAAAGGTTTTTGTACAGAGTTTTGGTGTTTCCTGTCACTGTGGGCTGCAGAGCACAGTAGTACACAGCAGAGTCTGTCACTGCAGCAGAGGAGATCTGCAGATCCAGATGGGTTTTATCATCACTTACTTTAACAGACAGTCTAGAGACTGGATTTGATGTCAGTAGTCCTGTTCCTGTGTGTGAAATAAGAAACTTTGGTGGTTTTCCTGGATATTGTCGATACCAGAAGAAATAATCATCAGCTGCAGCAGCTTTAGAGTATTCGTAGGACAGAATAACAGAGCTGCCTTCTAAAGTGAACTCTTCATTCCTGACTGGAGTGAGTTCTTCACAGCTGACACCTGAAGAAAAAAATAACTCTGTAACTTTACAATCTAAAGGTTTCTATCAGTGAAGCTCTCTTAATGTTGATGATCTCACCTACCTCTTATTGTGAGCAGAAACAAAGTCACAAACAGACTGAAGTTCACTGACAGCATCTTAAAGAGAAAGAGAATCTGTCTGCTTTTGGATCAAACACCACTGTGAAAGTTTGTCTGTTTTCTGTTGTTGAGTCCAAGTTTTGCTCCTCCCTTAATCCCTCCCTCCTTCCTCTCATAAGTCTGACAAATAGTGAGTTTGTCTCTGCTGTGGTGCTGTTATTCACTAAATGACGACATTTCCATCAGGTAACAAGTAGCTGATAAGGAAACACTGATTCTTGACAGAACATGAGAAGGTCCTGACTGAGGTCAATCTTTACGCAGACGATATAACAGTATTATTCACTTTATTACATCTGTGTCACATTTAGGACAAATCAAATCCTGACAGGACATTACAAAAATGAATCGAGTAAAGTAGATGTTCAACTCCAGAGAGGGAGATTGTTTGCATCTGACTTTGGTCCATATTAACATGATAGCATCACGCAGTTGCTGCAGATTTGTCGGCTACACGTCCATTATGCTAATATCCCATTCCACCCCATCCCAAACGTGCTCTGTTGGATTGAAATCTGCTGACTGTGGAGGCCACTGGAGTACAGTGAACTCATTGTCATGTTCAAGAAACCAGGTTAAGGTGATTTGAGCTTTGTGACATGGGGAATTATCCTGCTGGAAGTAGCAATCAGAAGATGGATACACTGTGGTCATAAATGGATGGACATGGTCAACAACAATACTCTGTCAATAGGCTGTCGCATTTAAACGATGCTCAGTTGGAACTAAGGGGCCCAAAGTGTGCCAAGAAAATATCACCAAAGCCATTACACCACACACAACAGTGTGTGACTCCCTCTAGTGGATGTTGTGGAGTATTCTGTTGTCTTTGCTCCAAAGGTTTTTGTACAGAGTTTTGGTGTTTCCTGTCACTGTGGGCCTCACAGCACAGTAGTACACAGCAGAGTCTGTCACTGCAGCAGAGGAGATCTGCAGATCCAGATGGGTTTTATCATCACTCACTTTAGCAGACCACCTAGAGTTTGTTGCATTTTTTGTTCCCAAGTGAAAGATGAGGAACTCTGGTGGTTTTCCTGGATGCTGTAGATACCAATAAAACTCATCACTACCAGTTACTTGTTTGGAGTATTTGTAGGACAGAGTAACAGAGCTGCCTTCTAAAGTGAACTCTTCATTCCTGACTGCAGTGAGTTCTTCACAGCTGACACCTGAAGGAAAGAAAAACTCTGTAACTTTACAATCTAAAGGTTTCTATCAGTGAAGCTCTCTTAATGTTGATGATCTCACCTACCTCTTATTGTGAGCAGAAACAAAGTCACAAACAGACTGAAGTTCACTGACAGCATCTTAAAGAGAAAGAGAATCTGTCTGCTTTTGGATCAAACACCACTGTGAAAGTTTGTGTCTTTTCTGTCGTTGAGTCCCAGTTTTGCTCCTCCCTTAATCCCTCCCTCCTTCCTCTCACAACTCTGACAAATAGTGAGTTTGCCACATTAGTTACTTATTCAATACTTCAAGATGGTGGCGTGAAGGGCGGAGGTAGTGTAACCAGCTCCCATACAAAACCCTAACTTGTCCCCTATCCTGAGTTTCTTAATTACAGAAATGACCCCAACTGCATACTAATAGAAACCAACACGGTTCAGCTAAAAATGCCCCCCAAAAGAGCTGAAGCGGCGACGAGGGAAGACAAGAGTGGAAAGACCCCTCTATCAGCCTCGGCTAACGCCTGCACAGCTAACGCAAGCTCACCTGAGGGAAACACAGAGAAGCCGCTGACCTGGTTTCACAAAGAAATGGAAAAAGGGTTAGAGAAAATTCCCTAGGCGTCTCTGTGGAAACTCTTATCAGCAAAAGAAATTAGCGGTCTTAAAGAAAAAGGAACACGATCTGGAGAACAGAGCCAGACAGCAGAATCTAAGGCTGCTTGGATTCCCGGGACGTGTGAAAGGGAAAAACGGCATCCACAAGAATGGCTCCCGAAAATACTTGACCTTGAGACCGACACCCCGCTCGAAATCCAGCGAGCTCACTTTACACTCCAGCGTGGACCCGATGAAGGTAGCTTCCCCCGGGCTCTAGTTATCCGCCCATAGATGTGATGAAAATCTTCAGTGCAACACGGAAGAAAAGATCGCTCAAGTACAGTAACTCAGACATCATGATATTCAGGGAATGTCCACGGCTCTCTATAAGAAAAAGAAAGCCTTCATGCTGCTGGGGGAAAAAAGCTACATGACAGCAGCATATCCTTCAGGCTTCTCCACCCCACTAATCTGGTCCTGGACCTCCTGGAGGGATGGTGCACCTTAACATAATTAAGGCCTGGCAGTATCCTCATTTCACCTTATTCTTATTTCCCCTACCAGACTACCTGTTTATCTGCCGGCAAATTTTCACATAGAACAGAGGGTATATGTACTTTATAATGCTGTCAGCGACAAATAGTGTCATCTGAACGAACTTTCAGGACTTCTCAAGCCTTACTTGAGAGACTGTGGACACCTGCTAAGAGTTATTCTTCTGAATTTACAGAAGCAGAGTTCCCCTTCCACTAGATTATATAAGTGAATTCTGGAGGTGTTTCATAATGGAGTTGTGGCCATTCAGCTTTCCCTGACCTTACTTGGGTGGCTTGGTTACATGGTTAGAGCAGTCTATCTTAATACGCTTGTGGACAGGAAGAAATATAGGCCAGTCTCTTCTTTTACGGGATGGGTGGGTTTGGAGGGAGGTAGGAGGGTTTCTGAAAGGGCAGGGTCTGTTTATCTTTTTAGTGGGTTTTTCTCTATTTTGTTTTCTCCTTTTCCTCTTTTCCTTTTCTACCCTTTGTTACAAGACACCACCATGTCTTTTACCTCATCTACTGACAATTATTTTCCACATTGCCACACTAGTGCACGTTGTGATCCATGTCTGCAGATATAACATACAGCTTTCTTAGTTGGAACACCAATGGAATTAATCAACAGGTTAAATGCTCAAAAATCCTCGACTTCCTTAGAAATCATAGTGTTGACGTTGCATGCAGGAATCTCACTTAACAGATGCAGAACACTGTAAGCTAGGTAAACAATGGCAAGGCCAAATATACTACTTTTCATTCACCTCTCAGGCGCGGGGAGTGACCATTTTATTAAGAAAAGGGTTGCCGTTTTATTTGAAACATGTAGAAAAGGACAAGGAAGGTTGATGAGCCAGCCACTACACTTAATGTTTACAGACCCAAAATGATCCAAATTTCTTTGTGAATCTTTTCTTCAATATAACTTCCCCCCCCCCCACTGAGCTCATCGTCGGAGGAGACTTTAACCTGGTTCTGGAGCCAGCTAAGGACAGATCCTCTCCAACTCCTAAATCTTTATCCTCAGCAGCTAAGGCCCTTAAAAAGAACTAGATCAATTTAATCGATGTGTGGAGAGTCAGACACAAATCTCTTTGTGAATACTCTTTCTACTCATAACAGTTACTCCCGGATGACATTTTTTATGCAGGGAAGGAGCATCTCGTTACCTCATGCGAATATTTATCTAAAATACACTCAGATGATGCTCCTCTCCTGCTCCACGTGACCAAGCAGAACCAAAACAAAAAACCCAAACGTTAGAGGTTCCCCATTCATTTGGTCCCTGATGAGGACTTCATCAAATGAACTAATGAACAGATTGGTTTCTTTCTCACCACAAATGCAGGTTCTGCTTTCCCGAAAAAAAAAAAACAATGTCAATCTAAAATGAGGACACAAACACCTGTCTGAAACATCCAATCTGCAAACTGTACACAACTTCTGTTGGAGCCCGAAACCTGGTTAAACGTACAGACCCTCACTACCCATAATGCTCCTGTGAATCCTCCCCCAGTGTTTCATTAGCAGCTGGAACCACAGTGACTCTGATAAAACAGGAATTAGCAGAATCCATCTGATATGAAGCTGTGGTTTGAATACCACTTCCCTCCTCTTTGAAGAGTAGTCAGATATCTGGGTTCAGGTTTTTGTACAGCCTCTTCTACACTTTGTATCACTGTGTTTCTAGAGCACAGTAGTAGAGAGCTGTGTCTGCCAGGGTTAGATCTCTGATGGTCAGTGTAGTTGATGTTGCTGATGTTTCAGATTCATATCTTCTATCAGGAATATGTTCATCTGAGTATCTTTTGCTCCTTTCCAGAGTATAAACTGAGGTGCCTGAAGGTCAGAATGATGTTTGTACCAGTAAAGGCAATAATTGCTGTGTCTGATAGTTGCATGTGAGTGTGACAGATTGTCCTTCTCTTCACTGACTTCCTCTTGTACAGGAGAGATTGTGTCTCCAGCTATTAGTCCTGGAAAAAGTAGAGCAAATGAAGCCATTAGACTAACATTGTTCATGAGGCTGAGAGGAGAAGACAGTGGAAAATGGCAGCTGTACAGTGTTACTCTGTGGACACAAACAGCTCAGCTGTTTCCATAAATCTTTAGAAAAGAATAAAAAGATGTTGTGCTTTCTATCTTACCAAAGAAAAGAGCAGCAAGAATAATCCCCAGCCAATGTTCCATCTCTACAACAAGGTTTAAATCAACAGGAGAAACTAGCTGATGTTCAACATTCAGTCTGAGAATTGTTCTCTTCACAGCAGCAGTTATTATTGACAGAATGGTTGAACACAGTGCAGAAGTAGTGCACCGCCTACTTGATAATGTGGCTCAGCTTGGATTAACAGCAGCTACAGTGTCATCTAGTGGCCAATCAGAATCAGACCACAGAAGAAGAAAAGACACCACTGAAACTTGTGCCAGAGAACCTAAGAGATCTAGAGGGAGGACACATTAAAAGCACATCTGACAAGTTTTCAGGCGCTAATAAACCAACAAAAAGAGCTTAAAATCTATTCTAAAACTGACAGGCAGCCAATGCAGGGACTTTAGGACAGGTGATATGTGTGCTCTCCTTCTGATCTTAGTACATGTACTGCTGCATTCTGAATGATCTGTAGATTATTTATAGCTTTCTTAGGTAGAACAGAAAAGAGCTTCAATATGTGCAGAGTAAATAAAGCTGCGTTGCCTTGTTTTTATACTTTCATGGTTGATCATTACTTGGTCATCCATAAAATCTCCTCTGTAAACTGGCACTGAAACAAATGTGTGTGAGAAACATTTGGTGCAGAATCCATTTGTTAAAGAGAAAAGATTTTTTTATCATGAGGTGGGATAGAACCACCAACCCTTGGGTTGTGAGTCTGTGTCTTACCAACTGAACTAACTGAACATCATGTCAGCAACTTAATATTATAGATTATATTCTCACCCACCATCTAATGGTTAAAAATCTGCTCTTACTTATTTGCAGACCCCTGCAGTATATTATTACTTCTTCTTCTTCTAACGTATGCAGCCAACACAGTAATGAGTGTCTGCTCTGTTCATCACTAGATGAATGTAGTGATGAAACGCGCTCTGTAGCCTGTTTGTCCATTTTCAGCTACTGTAGAAACATGACGATGCAACGTGGCGACGTCCATAGAAGGGGGTGACGGCGGTTATGGAGATAGAAATGGCTCATTCTCTGGTAATATACACACATAATGGTTCATTATGTAAGGTCTTTACACACCTCTGAAAACATAGTTATGGATCTTATGTTGCATTTTTGTCAATAGATCCTCAGAAATATTACACACTGTCTGTTTGTCTGATGGAGAGAATCACTATGAAAGGCTTTGTATAAAGAGCGTTCTGTAAATGCAGTGTATTTAGTGTTTACAGGAACGTTTGATGGCTGACAACATTGTTGCGATATATCCTTTAGGTTACAAAGAAATCAGTGTGTTAATCTCATCAGGAACTCAGAGGAATATTGATGTAACCAATACTTTATCTACATAGTTAACATCACACTCCTTATATCAACAGTGTGTCAGGCTATTAACACTGTATTTCATTTTTTAGTGTTATGCCTCATTTTTCTTCAAGTTTTTCTCATCAGTGCAAACAATCCAGGCTGGATTATAAACCACTGAAGTTGGTGAAATGTAAAGTTCAGAGTGAAGAAGTTACAAGTGACAACTGTTTGTTTGTCCACTGACAACCAATTTAAAATCTCCAGCCAGAAATCTGTGTCACATTTGATTTTGAACTGAATTTCAAACCACATTTCAATAATCTCATTCAATCCTGCTACTTCCACCTAAGAAATATTACCAAAATAAAATCAGCTATGTCCTTTGTCTTTTCACACCTGGACTATTGCAGTGCACTGTTTACCTGCCTTAGTTAGTCCTCAGTGGCTCAGCTTCAGGTCGTGCAGAATGCTGCTGCTTAAATTTTAACTAAGACCAATTGTAGGTCCCATTTCACCCCAATTCTCACCTCCATTCTTTGGTTTCCAGTTAATAACTTTGATAGAGGTTTTGACTCCCTATGCTCCAAGTTGTGACCTGACATCCTGTGACCTACCCTCGCTAGTCCTCAGGTCAGGGCTTCTGAAAGGGTGACCAGACATACATTATTTACTAATACTTTACTCGCACAATTCTATTATAGTTGTCACATTTCGGGACAAATCAAAACATGAGACAAAATAAATCACCTACAAAACACATGTTCAGCTCCAGACAGGAAGATTGTTTGCATCTGTCAAATTCTCCCTCTATCATTTCATGCTTCATCACCTGGTCATCCATGAATTCTTTTCTGTTTTGTAAACTATTTCATGGACTATGATCCTTTCACAAATGTTTTAATCTCCAGACTGGATCCTGTAAATCTGACAGATGCAGAGTCAGAGCCTTGACTTCATGTGTTTTTCCAGAATGGATATTTGAACCATTTTCTCCTGAAGGATCAAACAGCAGTGGAGAGAAAGGACTTCCTTGGTGGAGGACTCTCAGCTGGTTTTGGTTGTCAGAGGATTTTCAGTGTGATAGTCTCTCATTTATGTGAATAACACCTGATGTTATAAAGTTACCATCCAATAACTAATAATTATTTTGTGTGACGTGATTCAAAAACACTTCAGAACTGCTAGGAAAATCTTCCAAGGTTTTACCTAGTTAGACACATTTATATAGAAATATTTTTAGTTTTGTTCCTAAATGAGACGATATCTTTTAAAAAACATCCACTTAAACATTTTTTTTTATATGAAAACAAATTTTTTTTTCATGAACACTGAACCAATATTCTCATTATATATCTATAATATTTAAAGAAATGCTCACACAGTGTTACTATGGTTACCTTGGTGAAATGTAAAGTTCAGAGTGAAGAAGTTACAAGTGGTTTCATTTCTAAAGCTTTAAATGACAAAGAGTAAAGTGGATCCAACCTGCATCATCACACTGAAGTTTAACAGTGTGTGACTCCCTCTAGTGGACGTTGTGGAGTATTCTGTTGTCTTTGCTCCAAAGGTTTTTGTACAGAGTTTTGGTGTTTCCTGTCACTGTGGGCTGCAGAGCACAGTAGTACACAGCAGAGTCAGACAGCTGAAGCTTCTGGATCTTCAGAGGAACTGATTTTGAGGTGGAATCAACTGTTGATGAAAACCTCTCCTTAAACTTATCCTCTGTTTTCACATCGTTCTGTTGCATGCGACTCAGCATGAATTTGGGGCTGTTGTTTCCATCCTGTTTGTACCAGAACAAAGTTGGATTTGTATAACTGGTCTCAAAAGTACAGCCAAGTGTAACTGTGTCTCCTTCAGCAGCAATGACATCTCCTGCTGGCTGGGTCACTCTGTCTTCTCCTTTACACTCTGGGGAAGAAGAGAACATGCAGAGGAAGAGATGGATCAATAAAGATGATTGATTAAAGGAGAACAATCAGTAGGTTTAAAGAGTTACCTAGCCAGAGAGTCAGAATCAGGATGTTTCTCAGCCAGTGGTTCATGTCTGCAGTGAGAGGGGAGGAGAGAGAGGAAGAACATTGATACTCTGATGGATCTGGGCCTTCACATCATTGGCCATTCCTCTTCATCATCTGTTGTCTTTTCTGACCTTGAGTCCCAGTTTTGCTCCTCCCTTAATCCCTCCCTCCTTCCTTTCACAACTCTGACAAATAGTGAGTTTGTCTCTGCTGTGGTGCTGTAATTCACTACATGACATCATTTCCATCAGTTAACAAGAAGCTGATAAGGTAAAACTGGTTGACTCTTGACAGAACATGTGAAGGTCCTGACTGAGGTCAATCTTTAGACAGACGATATACAACTATTCAATTACACATGACAGCCACACTTATTCAATACATTACTCAAACAGTACTATTCACATTATTACATTTGTGTCACATTTTAGGACAAATCATATCATGAGACGTCTTTACAAAAATAAATTGAGTAAACTAGATGTTAAGCTCCAGACAGGAAGATTGTTTGCATATGTCAAATTTTCCTTCTATTGTTTCATGCTTGATCATTACTTGGTCATCCATGAATTCTGTTCTGTTCTGTAAACAGTTTAATGACCATCATTGGTTTACAAATGTTTTAATCTCCAGACTGGATCCTGTATATTTGACCAAGGGCATCGTAGTGGGGGGTGAAAGCATTTAGCAATTATAGTCATTGCATAGAAGTAAATGTTGGAAAAAGGTTGAAATGTGTTGACATTTCGGATGACATGTGTGTTGGAGGGGGGTTTTGGGGGGTGGGGGCAGTGGGTAATGGGGGTGGGGCACAGGGACTGCTTACAGAATTTGTGCAACGACCCGGTATATCTGACAGATGCTGAGTCAGAGCCTTGACATCATGTGTTTTTACAGAATGGACATTTTAATTATTTACTCCTTAAGGATCAAACAGCAGTGGAGAGAAAGGACTTCCTTGGTTGAGAACTCTCAGCTATTAGGCTGCTGATAGTCTCTCTTTATATAAACACCATCCAACATCATTATCATCCTTTGTCGGAATTGATTTAGAACTTGTAGTATCTTCCACATGCTGCTGCTGCATTGTTTTGTTTAATCACCAGCACCACAAATTCAGATCATAAACCACTGAAGTTTAACAGTGTGTGACTCCCTCTAGTGGACGTTGTGGAGTATTCTGTTGTCTTTGCTCCAAAGGTTTTTGTACAGAGTTTTGGTGTTTCCTGTCACTGTGGGCTGCAGAGCACAGTAGTACACAGCAGAGTCTGTCACTGCAGCAGAGGAGATCTGCAGATGAAACTCCTTTGCTGTTTTGTCATGTTTATAAGAAAACCCTGCTTTCTTTGAATATTCTGCAAGGAAAAACTGTGGAGATGAACTGGACTTCTGTTGATACCAGAAGAAGTAGTCGAAAGATCCTGAATAGTTGCAGGAGACAGTCACAGAGTCTCCTTCCAAAGCCAGCATTACATCTTTAAATGGTTTCACTAAATCCTCAGAGGATCCTGAAAAAGACAAAGAGAGATTTCACTCTGATATTTCTTTAAAGTGAGAGAAAAACAAATGAGTATTTGCCAAACTGAAATGTTTTCTGAGTCATGTTTAAAATCTCCTGTTAAATTTCACTCACCAGTGTGAAACATGAAGATGATCATCCAAACTAAGCAGAGCTGCATCATTTCCACTTGTACTGAATGAACAATAGAGAGAACACAGCAGCTCTTCACTTCCAACATGAAGCCTTTCATATTCAGTTGTGGAGCTCCTCCTCTTGCTGTGCTCTGTTTCCATTCAGGCTGATGGAAGCTTTAGAAATGACAGTGATGCTGCAGTCATCATCATCCAAGAAGGTCAGACTGAAGGAGAATCTGCAGGAAATTCACCTGAAGGAATCTGGACACAAACACCTGGCTGAAACCTCCAATCTGCAAACTGTACACAACTTCTGTTGGAGCCCGAAACCTGGTTAAACGTACAGATCCCCACTACCCATAATGCTCCTGTGAATCCTCCCCCAGTGTTTCACTAGCAGCTGGAACCACAGTGACTCTGATAAAACAGGAATTAGCAGAATCCATCTGATATGAAGCTGTGGTTTGAATACCACTTCCCTCCTCTTTGAAGAGTAGTCAGATATCTGGGTTCAGGTTTTTGTACAGCCTCTTCTACACTTTGTATCACTGTGTTTGTAGAGCACAGTAGTAGAGAGCTGTGTCTGCCAGGGTTAGATCTCTGATGGTCAGTTTAGTTGATGTTGCTGATGTTTCAGATCCATATCTTCTATCAGGAATATGTTCACTACCACTCTCTGATTTTGCTCCTTTCCAGAGTATAAACTGAGGTGCCTGAAGATCAGAATGATGTTTGTACCAGTAAAGTTCAGGATAATTGTATGTTGTCTGATAGTTGCATGTGAGTGTGACAGATTGTCCTTCTCTTCCACTGACTTCCTCTCGTACAGGAGAGATTGTGTCTCCAGCTATTAGTCCTGGAAAAAGTAGAGCAAATGAAGCCATTAGACTAACATTGTTCATGAGGCTGAGAGGAGAAGACAGTGGAAAATGGCAGCTGTACAGTGTTACTCTGTGGACACAAACACTCCAACACTCACCTATGAAGTGAGAGCAAAGTAAAAAGAGGTAAAGCAACATGTCTTTGGAGTTGTTAAAGCCAGACAGACAGCAGATGAGCAATGTTCTTCCACTGCAGTAGAATGAAGAAACTAAACAGCCTCTCTGCTGCACAGCCCTTCTCCTCAACATCAAGCTGATTGTGCTTTTAGTTCCTCAAACATTTCTGCTCTGGAGACGCAAAGAATCTCATTGGTTGAGTTGGACTTCAGTGGGCGGGGCCAGAGAATCCCCTTTTTAGAGATTGGCTGTCTACCAAAGTTCAACTTAGTTCAGTGGTTGGGTGTACCGTGACTCCAAAAGCTCCATAAAACTGTGAAAACCTGTATTCTCTACCACAGCGGTGGCCTGGTCATCCAAGAGTTCAATGACCCTCTCTGTAATCCTTTTGACCTTGTCTTTGTCTCTGGGAAATCGTCCAGTGTTTGTTTCTTTGCTGCAGGCTTTGCTGAGTTACCTGAGTGAACTCACTGGATTCTGGTTCCAGATCAAATTGGCATTATTGAACGCAGCTTTGTTACTGCCGCCTGGTGAAATGCTCACATGTCCGGTATCATAAGTGGCTGTTGTTTTCTTGGTCGTAGACAGCTGAAGTCTGTTTCTGCTGTTCATTCAGTCTCTTGTTCGTTATTGTTGGTGTCCCCATAGTTGTTAGATGTGATGACAGAAAGCTCTCCAGTCTTCCTCTTTGGATGGTAGCACCAGTGGTGGCCTCAAGGATCTGGGGGGCCGTTTCAAGAGCAAATGTGGGGCCCTACCCAACCCCATGATGGGGCTGGTTGGCACAAATTGACAACATGACTTTAATCACCGATCATCAATTTTAGAAAACATTTATGTACATTAAAACATCTTTATAGCAGAGATCTTAATTTTAATTTGCTGCTGGTTAGAATATTTTAATATAAATTATGCCAGAAATTTTATGCTATGGACTCATTCAATCAACCCAAGTGCAAAACCACACCCACAAATGCACACTCACTCCAAGTGCTCACCCCTCACACTACCACTGCACTCAAAATTGGCCGATACAGGTCTACTCCGTTACAGACGCGCAGTGGCTGGCCAGTCCGGATTAAGGCATGGCTGGCATCACCCTCTGAGTTGATGCAGACTGCCAACAACCTTCGGCCGCTGTGCCGGTCAGCCCATTCGGCTGACATCTCGATTTCACCGACCAAATGTGCACTGATAAATGCAAGGTCGGTAATGAACAAAACTTCATCCTTCAGGATTTCTTCATCACACAGGCTGTGGATGTACTATTCTTAACAGAAACATGGATTGCCCCCGTGGGTGAGTTCGATGCCTTCGCAGAGCTTTTACCTCCTGACTGTACTTTTTTAAATTCCCCAAGGACCACTGGACGTGGAGGAGGAATAGCAACTGTCTTAAAGAGCAGCTCACATTGTAAACTTTTGGCTCCATCTGTTTTTTCCTCATTTGAACTAAGCTCGTTTGTCTTAGGCCGGTCGGATCCTGTACCGTGTGCGGTGGTATATCGCCTGCCGTAATACAACAAATATTTTATCAAGGAGTTTTCTGATTTCTTGGCCAGTATCATGACAGACTATGACAGAGTTTTAATTGTTGGTGACTGTAACGTGCATGTCTGTTGTCCTTCTAAACCACTCACAAAAGATTTTTTGGATATGATTGATGCTTTTAACTTTTTACAATATGTCAGTGGACCCACACAAGAACAAGGGCACACGTTAGATCTTATGGTTTGCCCGTTTTAAATATCCAGACACAGGAAGCCAGTTTTATTTGATTTTAACTTTAACCAACTGCTCCTGCACGCCTAGGCCGTGTGTTTAAGCCGACCACTGCTGCTCAGTTTTCTTGTGCTTTCCAAAGTCAGTCTGACACTGGTCTCTTGGCTGACACAGAGAAATTAACTTCTTCCTTTCTCTCCACATATGCCAGCATTCTTGACATTATTTCTCCTTTAAAAGTTTTGCGCCCCAGACCTAAATCTGAGCCGTGGGTTAATGACACCACCCGTGCAGCAAGGAGAGAGTGCAGGAGAGCAGAGCGCCGGTGGAAGAAAGACAAGCTTCATGTCTCTCTTTATTACTTTAAATTTTAAAGTAAAGCTGGAGAATGTATCAAAAAATAGTTAAACTGAAAAAATAGATACCTAAAAGAAAAAATGATCCAAAATCTAAACAAACCACGTGTCCTTTTTAAAAGCATTGATTCCATTTTAAACTCACCCCAATCCTCCTGTTTGGAAGCTTCTTCTGAAGTCTGGTTGTTTGTTTGTTTTATTTGGATCCCCATTAGCTTCAGCATAAGCTGAAAGCTATTCTTCCTGGGGTCCTCCAATCTTCCATGTGACAATACAATTTATTACATCACATTACACACTATACGCACAGGACATTACACAACATTTAAATACATATTGTACAATTAATGCCATTGATCACCAAAATAATAAAAAATAATAAAATAAATAAATAATTAAAATAAAATGTCGCTCCTCCGAATAGATCTATATCAAAGAATAAGCTAACTAAGAACCCTACAACAGTATCTCCTTAAATTAAATTAATATTAAATATCTAAATTTCTTTGAAGGTAATATTATATATTACCTTCAAAAATATTATAATATTAAGTGAAGTTTTTAAACCATACAGAGTGTTTTGTTGTTTGATAGTATTTGGGAGCGAGTTCCATTCACACATTGCTCTGTACCTAACTGATAGTTGAATTGATTTTGAAGTCTGTGAGAATATACAATATTTTTTTAGACAAGATTACCTCCATTAGAACTCATATTTCCCCACCTGTATCCGACCTCTCTGAAATGATGACCTGTTTAACAATGTTTGATCAGTTTGAGCCTGTGTCGCTTCCTCGCCTCAATAAAATAATTTCACAGCTCAAACCCTCAGCCTGTCCCACAGACATTGTCCCCCTTCTCCTTTTTGAGGAGGTCTGGACCACTATAGGGCCAAGTGTCCAAAAAATGATTAACAGCAGTCTGACTTCAGGAATTGTCCAGCTTATTGCAAAGAAGCAACTGTTGTACCTCTAATGAAAAAGCTAAATTTGGACATTACAATTTTAGCTAACTACAGACCGATATCAAAGCTTCCTTTTATTTCTAAAATCTTAGAAAAAACTGTATTTGCACAACTACCTACCTTTTTAGATACAAATGGTATTTTAGAATTTTTTCTGGTTTTAAAGCTTTCATAGTACAGAGACTGCACTTTTTTTTAGAGTTTTTAATGATCTTTTACTAACTACAACCATGGTGACTCTGCTATTCTTGTGCTTTTAGACCTTACTGCTGCTTTTGATACAATTGATCACGCCATTCTCATTTGTCGCTTTGAGGACTGTGTGGGCATCCGAGATACTGCCCTGCAGTGTTTCAGATCGTATTTATCTGAGCGATGTTTTTATGTAAAACTTGGTGACTTCACGTCATCTACCGCTCCCCTTCTCTGTGGAGTTCCTCAGGGCTCAGTTCTTGGACCACTATTGTTCTCCTTATACATTCTCCCTCTTGGAAACATTTTTAAAAAATATGGTATTTTCTACCACTTTTATTCGGACGACTCGCAAATCTACTTGCCCCTGAGAAGAAATGCAAACAGTTCCCTGAATCCTATACTTGAATGTCTCATGGATATTAAGGCCTGGATGTCTTTTAATTTTTTTAATTTAAATGAAGACAAAACTGAGGTCATTGTATTTGGACCCAGCCGGTTTGTGACTCCACTCCCATAAACCTTGGTTCCCTGCCGTAAAGCCAGTAGTCACCAATTTAGGCATCAAAATTGACTGTGATTTTAAACTTGACAAGCAGATAAACACAGTGGTTAAATCCAGTTTTTATCATTTGAGGCTTTTATCTAAAATTAAACCTGTTTTATCTTTTGATCTTCTTGAGCATGTGATTTATGCTTTTATCTCGACCCGTTTGGATTACCGTAATGCACTTTACATCGGTGTGAACCAAACCTCCCTCTCACGCCTGCAGTTAGTCCGGAATGCAGCTGCTCGTCTTTTAACAGGAACCCGGAAACATGAACACATTACCCCCATTCTGGCCTCGCTCCACCGGCTTCCTGAACATTTTAGAATACATTTTAAGATTTTAATGTTTGTTTTTAAGTCACTTAATGGGTTGGCACCTCTGAGGTCTGCTGATCAGCTGCGGCTGAACGTGCCCAGGACCAGGCTGAAGACCAGGGGCGATCGCTCTTCTTCAGCAGTTGCCCCCAAACTGTGAAATGACTTACCTCCTCACATTAAAGTGGCGCCCAACCTCCACACCTTTAAATCTCGTTTAAACATACTTTTATTCCCCGGCTTTTAATTCACCATGAGAGCTGCTGTGGTCTTCGTTGTCGCTGTCAGTGTTGTTATATGTTTTGTTTTTATTTATCATGAGCATATTCTATATCATCTCTGTAAAGCACTTTGGTAACCTTGTTGTTTTTTAAATTGTGCTATATAAATAAAGTGGATTGGATTGAGATTGTGTCACACTTTATAACAGTTAGACCGCATTAAGTAACTTTACTGTAGTGTCAGTGGATGGCTCTTCTTCTGTGGTGTTGTCCCCGTTTTGTTGCAGTATTGTATATTATGTGGGTCATGTTAGGTGGAGAAGCTGTGTACCTGACTATCAGTAAAAGGCAATAAATCTAAATTGAACGTTATGAAGCAGCGGCAGGTCCGAGCTACTGTAGCGTTAGCTGGCTACTCGTGGCTGCATCACTGTGGGATGGTAAACAAATCGCTCCACATTAGCTTTTTACCATTACATCATTTCTTGCAGGCTTTGACACTTTGACATAACAGTGGTACAGAGGAAAGTAACATGTTGCATTAGTTGGTGAAGTAATGTGAAAGCGATTTAACTTTGCACCAGACAACATTAGCAACTGCTCGGCGTTAGCCAGCGAGATAACGCTATCTAACTTGAGCCAACTGAAGAACAAAATCAAAATATGTTTTACATGCTTTGTAGTAATGTTAGCTTACCTGTCCAATAGGATGAAAGCCAACTCCGGGTCTGTTTTTATACCCAAAACAAAGTGGAGGTTTCTCCATGATTCAAAGCCCTGCTGATGTTGATCCGTGTTTAGATCTGATTCACATTTGTCCTGACAAGCTTCATCAGATAAAACTTTTTTTAGTTTTTTATCCTTATGTGGAGTTTGTGTTGGAGTCTTTGTTGTGCTGGGAGTAGGTCGTTTCTTAGTGTTAGCAGACTCCATGTCGTAAGTTGCAGTGTCGTCGCTGCTGAGTGCAAAGTCAGTAGACACAGCGAGCGGCTCGGAAGATAATAGCCTAACCCGGCAAGTGGATCATTTTAATGTCAGATTACAACCCCTTCACACACAGGCAATAAAAAAAGATTCATTTTAGTAGAAAAACTACATATAGTCTCTTTTTAAAGTTTAACAGTGTGTGACTCCCTCTAGTGGACGTTGTGGAGTATTCTGTTGTCTTTGCTCCAAAGGTTTTTGTACAGAGTTTTGGTGTTTCCTGTCACTGTGGGCTGCAGAGCACAGTAGTACACAGCAGAGTCTGTCACTGCAGCAGAGGAGATCTGCAGATCCATTTGGGTTTTATCATCACTCACTTTAAAAGATAGTCTAGGGACGGAATCTGATATTGGTAGTCCTGTTCCTGAGTGTGAAATAAGGAACTTTGGTGGTTTTCCTGGATGCTGTAGATACCAGAAGAATCGATCTTGACCAGTTGCTTTTTTAGAGTATGTGTAGGACAGAGTAACAGAGCTGCCTTCTAAAGTGAACTCTTCATTCCTGACTGCAGTGAGTTCTTCACAGCTGACACCTGAAGGAAGAGATAACTCTGTTATTTCATGTTGTAAAAGACTCAACAAATGAATCCCATCCAGAAAAGTTAGTAATGAAACTTTCTCAGCAGGATCTCACATACCTGTTAGAATGGATAGTAACAGTAGAGAAAGTACATAATAGTCCAATGACAGCATGTTGAATAAAGGGAATGTTTCTGCTTTGTGTATTGAACTCTGCTGAATATGGAAGTTCCTCTCTCTTCACTAACAGCTTAGCTCCTCCCTCAATCTCTCCGTCTCCTCGCAGCTCTGGATTTTCACTTCTCTCTGTTCCACTTCCTACCTTACCAGTAAATTCTACAGGATGTGAAAGTTTTTGCTTTATTTTCTGTAAATGAGACGTAGGTAACACTTTATTTTAAGGTGCTTGCAATAGGCAGTAATTAACAGTTAATAAGACACTTATAAGACCTTATAGGATGCTTATAAACAACAATAGAAGTGTTAATTAAAGCTAATAAACTATTAATTGATTAATTATTGCTTATAAGACAATTATAGGCCTTTATTAGAGCTATAAGTTATATATACCTCATGAATGCGAGATTGGACATCACATTGTAATTTGCACTCCTAATACAGCTACCCTTTATAATGCAGTACATTTCTTATTTTCTTAGACAACTAAGATGGTTTGTGAAGGTTTTATCTTGTTCCTGTCGACTTTAAATGTGTATTTTATGACGATAAAATGACAGTTAATTTGAATAGAGTCTGGTGGGTTTGACGATTTCAGGGATGTTTCATGTTAAAACAAAACGGATCTTACTCTTTAACAAAAGCTTGACCTCAGCTGGGATCCTTTCCATAATGTTGTCAGACACTAAGAATAATTATCTGAGCGTGTCAGTGGCAAAACAAGCACGTTATGGATGGAAACTGAAGGTGTGCAGCGGCATATTAATGTTACATTGTAGCTTGTTTCACGCTGCCACTGCAGCCATCTCTTGGACCAATTTCTAATGTCCAGATTGAGAAAACACCCTAAGACATTATTCAAGCTGCTCTAAAAATCCAAGTGCTAAAGTAAGCTTACACGACATGCCTTATTTTATATCTGCATGCTAATGTTAGTTTAAACTACATGCCTTATTTTATATCTGCATGCTAATGTTAGTTTAAACTACATGCCTTATTTTATATCTGCATGCTAATGTTAGTTTAAACTACATGCCTTATTTTATATCTGCATGCTAATGTTAGTTTAAACTACATGCCTTATTTATAGCTGCATGCTAATGTTAGCTTAAACTACATGCCTTATTTTATAGCTGCATGCTAATGTTAGCTTAAACTACATGCCTTATTTTAAACTACATGCCTTATTTTAAACTACATGCTTATTTTATATCTGCATGCTAATGTTAAACTACCTGCCTTATTTTATAGCTGCATGCTAATGTTAGCTTAAACTACATGCCTTATTTAAACTACATGCCTTATTTTATAGCTGCATGCTAAAGTTAGCTTAAACGACATGCCTTATTTTATAGCTGCATGCAAAAGTTAGCTTAAACAACTGCCTTATTTTATAGCTGCATGCTAATGTTAGCTTAAACTACATGCCTTATTTTAATCTACATGCCTTATTTTAAACTACATACCTTATTTATAGCTGCATGCTAATGTTAGCTTAAACTACATGCCTTATTTATATCTGCATGCTAATGTTAGTTTAAACTACATGCCTTATTTTATAGCTGCATGCTAATGTTAGCTTAAACTACATGCCTTATTTTATAGCTGCATGCTAATGTTAGCTTAAACTACATGCCTTATTTTAAACTACATGCCTTATTTAAACTACATGCTTTATTTTATATCTGCATGCTAATGTTTAAACTACCTGCCTTATTTTATAGCTGCATGCTAATGTTAGCTTAAACTACATGCCTTATTTTAAACTACATGCCTTATTTTATAGCTGCATGCTGAAGTTAGCTTAAACGACATGCCTTATTTTATAGCTGCATGCTAAAGTTAGCTTAAACAACTCGCCTATTTTATAGCTGCATGCTAAAGTTAGCTTAAACAACTCGCCTTATTTTATAGCTGCATGCTAAGTTAGCTTAAACTACATGCCTTATTTTAATCTACATGCCTTATTTTAAACTACATACCTTATTTATAGCTGCATGCTAATGTTAGCTTAAACTACATGCCTTATTTTAATCTACATGCCTTATTTTAAACTACATACCTTATTTTATAGCTGCATGCTAAAGTTAGCTTAAACTACATGCCTTATTTTATGGCTGCATGCTAACGTTAGCTTAAACTACATGCCTTATTTTAAACTACATACCTTATTTTAAACTACATGCCTTATTTTAATCTACATGCCTTATTTCATAGCTGCATGCTAATGTTAGCTTAAACTACATGCCTTATTTTAATCTACATGCCTTATTTTAATCTACATGCCTTATTTTATAGCTGCATGCTAATGTTAGCTTAAACTACATGCCTTATTTTAATCTACATGCCTTATTTTAAACTACATACCTTATTTTATAGCTGCATGCTAAAATTAAGTGTCAATGTTAATAAAAATGTATTTCATAAGCTGCCTATAAATATTAAGATTTTTTAACCCTAACCCACTACAAGTGTCTTACAAGGAAATAACAATTCTGTTAATTTATCAATAACCAGCCCATATAAAATGTTAATAAACAGCTTAATAATGTTTATGACAGGTAAATAAACATCAACTAGTTCCTAATAAGGGCCTATAAGTGTCTTATCAATAATAAATGAGTTAATTGTGCTTTAGTTAACACTTATTTGTGTTATAAACATCTTTATAAAGTGTTTGATTATTTTTTAATTGTTGCTTATTAACTGTTAATTACTGCTTATTACAAGCACCTTCAAATAAAGTGTTACCGAGACATATTTATATTTACTGGTGTTCTTAATTCTCTGCAATTATGCTTTTCTTTCTTTCTGATTTTCTTTAAGTCAGCCAAAGTGAAAGCACTTGTGATTAACTTAAAGAAAATAGAGCTCACAGCCGGATGCTGAGTTCATCAGTCAGTTATCGTCTATTCCATAAACCAATCACAATTACGCTTTTTTGCGTTCCGTCGGCATTACGTTGTCAACTGGCATTTGGGTCGGGGTCTTCTGCGTTTGCATCGCAGTGCATCTGGAGTCTTTTTTTTTTTTTTTTATTTTGATTTGATTTATTCTTTTTCTTTCTTCCACCCCTATTGGCTACTGGGTTCTTGCCTGTTACAGTCGTGGCGTCCCACTCTCCACTAACAACTACATTCTTTAACAGGCTTATGCGCACACCCTGTACCAAACACACACACATACAGACACATTCACCCACACGCACACAGACACAAACAACTTAGGTTGTCCCTGGTAGAATTATTCTGATGCTTTTCTTTCAGTACTTATTTAAATTAATTATTATTCCAGCTCTCGTGGCTGTGCTGTGTTGCTTATTTAGAGTGTGTGACTGTTTCTTGTTTTCATTGTCTCTTAGTTGTCTTACTATGTCAGCTGATTGCTGCTGTTCGGCTGTTGTTTTTACTATTATTTTATTTATTTTATAGTTGCATGCTAAGTTAGCTTAAACTACATCCCTTATTTTAAACTGCATGCCTTATTTTACAGCTGCATGCTAAAGTTAGCTTAAACCATGCCTTTATTTTAGAGCGCATGCTAAAGTTAGCTTAAAATCCATGCCTTATTTTATAGCTGCATGCTAAAGTTAGCTTAAACTACATGCTTAAACGACATGCCTTATGTTATAGCTGCATGCTAAAGTTAGCTTAAACTACATCCCTTATTTTAAACTACATGCCTTATTTTACAGCTGCATGCTAAAGTTAGCTTAAACTACATGCCTTAAACGACATGCCTTATTTTATAGCTGCATGCTAAAGTTAGCTTAAACTACATCCCTTATTTTAAACTACATGCCTTATTTTACAGCTGCATGCTAAAGTTAGCTTAAACTACATGCCTTGTTTTAGAGCTGCATGCTAAAGTTAGCTTAAAATCCATGCCTTATTTTATAGCTGCATGCTAAAGTTAGCTTAACTACATGCCTTAAACGACATGCCTTATTTTATGCTGCATGCTAAAGTTAGCTTAAACTACATGCCATTTTAAACTACATACCTTATTTAACTACATGCCTAGTTTATATCTGCATGCTAATGTTAGCTTAAGTACATGCCTTATTTTAGAGCTGCATGCTAAAGTTTAGCTTAAATCCATGCCTTATTTTAGCTGCATGCTAAAGTTAGCTTACTCCATGCCTTATTTTAAACTACGTGCCTTATTTATAGCTGCATGCTAAAGTTAGCTTAACGACATGCCTTATTTTATAGCTGCATGCTAACGTTAGCTTAAATGGCATGCCTTATTTTATATCTTGATGCTAATGTTAGCTTAAAGTACATGCCTTATTTAAACTACATGCCTTATTTTATAGCTGCATGCTAAAGTTAGCTTAAACAACTCGCCTTATTTTATAGCTACATGCTAAAGTTAGCTTAAACTACATGCCTTCTTTTATGGCTGCATGCTAAAGTTAGATTAAACTACATGCCTTATTTTATAGCTGCATGC
>NW_024042815.1:0-16407 GCF_014851395.1 Micropterus salmoides | reverse complement strand
ACAATAACAATATTACAGAATGTTCCATAAATATTAAATAAATGTTTGATGTTATTCACTTGAATCATACAGGAATGAGGACTTAATTAAAAGCTTTTACTTCATTGTTGGCAAAGATTTGATCATAATTGTTTAGAATGTTCTGCCTCAGATTTGTGAAGTGATCCTCTGTTTGGCCTCAAGTGTTGACCAGAAAGAAGAGTTTAAACCACAACTTTCACTCAGGAGCAAAAATCAGCCTTTAAACTCAAAAGAAAGAACGATTTGATATTTATTGTAATGATTATCGATATGGAAAGATATGAAACTTTTTTATCATGATAACGTTTTTGACCATATGGTCCAGCCCTAACCCAACCAGCATTTGTTCGATGAGTTGATTAATCTAACAACTAATTTTTTTTTATTAGGCTACTCGATTAATACAACAAATAATTTATCCTAAATAAATATCAAAAACTATTTTTATTAACATACCTTTACTTGCTGGTCCTAGTACTGCGCGTTTATTTATTACAAACCACAACTTATAACTTAATTAATACAAATAAACAACTTAGCTAACAAACAATTTAATAAAGAAACAGTAGAAATATATAATCAATATATAAAATGCTATCTGTCTAACTGAATCATCACCTTGTCTTTGACTCCTTCCATTTCACTCTTTTTTCCTCTATAAGTCAGTGTTTTATTTAATAAATATCATAGGGTATGTAAATTAATGTATTATCATCATTATAATAATTAATAATAACAATATTAACAATAATTTGTGTAAGGGGGGTACTGTGGGTCTCACCAGAAAACAACTGAGCATTAAACACATAATTTCCTGCATTCTGGAGAAAATATATATATATATAATATAATGCAGAAATCAGCAGCTTGTTTCAAAAAGTGATGGGGACATGTCCCCAGCGTCCACAGTGTAAATGACACCTATGTTATTATTCCAGCAGCTTTCAGTGTTTCCTCTTTGCGGTACTTCAACCCGCCACTAGGGGACGCCACAGGTTTGTTTGGGGGGATCAGCTTCATCACATACTTTGATTTGAGAGTGAGATTTACAGAAACATTTCCTGAATTTAATTTAATTTAAATTTTTATAGCTTATTATCTGTCGCCCACTCCAGGTTCCCCCAATGTGACCAGAATCAATCAGTTATTGATCTCTGTCTGCTGTCAGCCTGAACTTACGTAACATCAGCAGGAGGGTGAAGTCAGAGCTCAGGTCACATCTCAACAGACTGCAGCACATTTTATTATTACTATCAGTGATAAGAGAATATTTCACTCCAAACTCTTCATTTTTAAAAGATGATTCTGCTGGAACTCACAAAACGACTGACGTCTGCTGGACTGGTTGATTTTGAAACTTCTCCTCAGTGGTGGAAAATAATTAAGTACATTTAGTAATTACTAAAGTGCAAATTGAGGTACTTTTCATAATTCTACTCCACCTCAGAGGTAATATTGTACTTTTTACAGCTTCAGTTTTCAGATTAAAGTTGTCCTGCTCATTGAAAACCCCGTATCAACAGGTGTTGGTAATAACCTGCAGGATGAAAAGTTCCTTTATGGGCTGAGAAAATCCTCCTCCTTCACAGTGATGCTACAAACACATGATGATCTTATAGATAGACCATGATGCATTGCTGCAGGTTAAACTAGCCAACAGGATATGCAGGAGTTAAAACATCGACATCCACATTAATGCAACGGGAATATAATCCAGAAACATCAGATATAATAGAGAAACACTAAGAGGAACATTTTAACTACATTTAGCTGATAATACATAAAGTACTTTTACTTAAGTAAGGTTTGAATGCAAGACTTTACTTGGAGTGGAGTAATTTCACAACTTTACTGCAGTAAAGGATCTGAGTACTTCCTTCTGCTTGTCCGCCTTGTTTACAGCTGTTCTGTCTCTGTGTGTGTTGCAGGTAAAAATTTATTATATTTTTATTTATATATATTTCCTCCATGTAGGAATCAAATATGACGACTTTCACTCCAAAATGCTTTAAATTCATAATTTTCTCATTTTTTAAACGATTATTTCTGCTCAGCGAAGCTGACGTCTGCTGGATTACATAGGTACATTTACTCAAGTACAAATTTGAGGAACTTTTCAAACTTCTACTCCTACTACATCACATTTTTAGTCCACTACATTTATCTGACAGCTTAGCTGGGAACATCAAATAGTGGCTTCACAATAATGTAATAGATAATACTGACGCTCACAACATCATTTTTCTCTGATTGGAAAGGACAAATGTTTTGAGTGATTTGTGAACCATGAATAAAAGATGATATGATTCACACGTTTAAAGGGTGAAAATTATTCTCTCTCACTGTCTTCTGCTAAAATATACAGTTTGTGTTATACCAACCAATGAAACATAATGAGATCTATCTATTTGAAGTATGTTGAGAATATTTCTGAAGGGGCTTTGTTGATGTAACAGGGAAAGGTAAGACAGGTCTAGCTTAGAGTAATTTAGCTATTTCTAGGTTAAGGCCAGCTAAAGATGACCCAATAGAGAAACCTAAAGGCACTAGGGGGAAGACAGAAACATAAAAGCGACCAAAAGACGTTCTCCTTCAGATTTGGTGTTGGCATTTGATGCGTTCACATGTCCTCGGCCGGGCTCAATAAATAATGCTATGTTAAGTCTTCACACCTGAACCTGGCTCAATAATCTTCAACAAAGTATATATATATATATTCTATATATATATATATATATATATATATATATATATACTTACATTTCATTAATGCCATTAATATCCTAATGAACAGTTATTTAGTAACCTGTCTCTAATCTACTGGGATTTCATGCTTAGTATAATTCTGTTGCTGACGTCTCTGAGTGACGCTGATGGAGGTGAAGGTGTGGAGGGAAAATGTATTTTTACTTTGCAGGAGGAGGAGGATGATGAGGTGCCAGGGTGGAGGATGAAAATAACACTTCCGCTCAGCAGTTACAGCCTTCAAAATAAGAGTGAGAACAAAAGTTCATTTTAATTTTATTTTGCTGGTTCACAGATTTCTGACATTAAAATATCACATGACATAAAAACATTATACTCTTACAACCAAACCAGAGCTGAAACACAGCGTTTATTTAAATAAAGGGTGCTGCGTTCAACGCCCTCTGCACTGCCTTTTTAATAAGGCCGGGTCTGTCCACACCTCACTGCGTATTGGGTAACACCTTTGACACACCCACCAGACGAGATGAAAATGTTCCTCAGAGGCCGGGGGCACCATTTTGAGGAAACATGTACTGTTTTCAGGATGAACGCTGCCCTATAGACTCCAATATCAGTGACATCTGTCACATCTCAAACCATTTTATTAATGCCAGCACGCCATTTTGTTCCCAACACGTCTTGCTTGTTTACTTCTTATTGTTTTTTTATTGTTGGGTATTTTGTTTGTGTATGATTCTTGATTTGAATCCAGGGACAAGTTCAATCTGGAAACAGGGGCGCGTTCAACTTTTTTGGATTAAGACATGTTTCCTTGAAACAGAGTGAAGGTATGTTTCTCGCGTTTGTCGTGTCAGACGTGTTTCAGTGACGTGTATATAAATATAAACCCGCTATTAAAAAGCAGCATTCTTGCAACACAATGGGGTTTCAATGCAGCTTGTTAAACTATGGTGCTGCATGAATAAGGTTTATTATTATTATATAAATACCTGAATTTAGGGTCTTATTAAATGTTTGAATTTACCTATTCATCTTTTTTCAAGTTATTAAGCATTTGACAGATCAAGAAAATTTCATCCTAGTATTTTAAATTTAAATGTTCAAATGGTATTTTTTAAAACTCTCCGTATTGAAAGTGATTGAAAGTTTGTTTTCTAGAGCACAACGTTAGCTAGTTCATCTACAAGAGATGTGTCATGTGATTGAACTGTGTTAATAAATCAGTCGTTTTCTCAAAATGACATGTTTCCTGTAGTTTCTCCAAGTTAAATCATAATACACACTGTTTCTTATAGCGAGACGTTTACAGGTTACAGGTTTCTTTTAAATATCTTTCATTCCTATTTTATCTGTAAATATGTGGAAAAAAGGGTCAGTCACACGTGAATGGTAGCCAATATTCATAATCCATGAAAAAACAATATTTTGATGAACCATTCTGTAAATGTCTGGACATTTGGTATATTATCACAACAAAACCAAAAAGCATATATCTGACTCTTATCAATGTGCTGGAAATAGATGTATGTGATTTGTATATTTGCATATTTAAAGAGGAAATACCGCATTCAAAAAATCCTGTTTACTTTCTGTTTGTAAAGTTTTGAGGGGAGAGCCTGTCTGACTGCTGTCTGGTCTTAAAGCTGGGGTTTATATCAGAAGCATTTTTTTGTGCTGTTGAAATTCTCTTTCAACAAATCAATATCATTTGATCAATAAATCAAAAGCTCTAAGAGAAAAATGAGCTCTGTCGGTTTATAGAAGCCCGGCTTTTATTCTGAAAAGCAAAAGCGGAAGTCTTTTCTTGTTTTTGCCATCGGAGCGTAGGCAGGAGGTGATGATGATGATGGAGGGAGGAGGAGGAGGAGGAGGAGTGCCGATGTGTGCTGATCAGCAGCAGGTCTGATGATGATGATGATGCTGATGCTGTGAGTCAGAGAGCGGAGGGTTCAGGATGCTCACACGCGCTCCTCACTAGACAAACCCCGCACACAGAGAGACCGACGCTCCGCGGAGACACGGTGAGTGCGCACACATCACACCGACTCTCACGCACACACAGCGGGGAGCGGAGGGACCGCAGCCCGGCGGCGGGACACCACCGTCGGTCTGATTTGACAAACCGGTTCGGTGTTCCTGGATCTCTAATTTCATCACTGTGCGTGTGTGTGTGTGTGTGCGTGTGTGCGTGTGTGTGTGTGTGCGTGTGCGCGCGTGTGCACGTTCAACAAAGCTTCAGGCTGCGCGTGCCCGAGCCCGAGCCGGCCTTACTATTGAGCGGAGTCAAACTGATTAACATGATGTGAGGAGATAATGAGAGTCTGCAGCTGATGGAGAACAAAGCAGCGGGTCAGCTGTGTGCGTGCGTGTGTGCGTGCGTGTGTGCGTGACGACAGAGAGCACGACAGTCTGTTAAATATCACCATCACCGCAGGAGTCAGCGCAGGAATGTTTTCCTATCGATCATTATTAATAATCAGAACAATATTATTCAGATTCTTTCCTCCAGCAGGCTACAAATAAAAACAAAAGCAAAAAAAGTAATTATTATAATTACTGGTACTACAGCTAATCAATAACTAATACTACCACCGCCACACTAGGATTGATTATCACATTAGGATGCTGTCAAACTTATTTTCCTCTTGATCGATGGATTAGATTTTATTACAATATGTTTATTATATAATAAATAAATGCTGAAGACATATACTCCTTACAAGCATCATCATCAAATGTAACCTAATTAATACTTTCTTAAAGACACCTCAGTTCTGATTACACTAATAATTATTATTACAGGTATTACTGCGAGGTCACTACTGTTACTTCTACTGCAGCTAATCCAGAACCGATACTGTCACTGCTGATATTAGTACAGTACGATACAGTGATTACATTAGGATGAAATAAATCTCCTCTTGATCACTTAACATCAAGACTTTAGATTTTGTTCCAATATATTTATATGATAATAAGGTAAAACACTTTACATTTATCTATAATATTTTAGTAGATGGAAGCTGCAACAGAAAAACAAAACCAGACAGCGTGAAGAAATGTAGGAAATGAACTGGAGAATATTAAACGTGGAAGTAGAAACTGTGACTGAGAAGAATGTGAGGAAGTGAAGGTGTGAAACTGTGGTGAGAGTCTTTTTACTTCAGTCTGATGTTGTGAAGTTCACACGTTCTTATTTTAGACGGCAGGAAAAATGCTAACTTGTGGTAGCATGTTAACACTGCAGGCTGCCCGTTATACGTCTGACGCACACCTCCAAAAATGTAACTACACGTCGCGTCAACGCAGACCGTAAGATCTGTGATTGGTCAGCTCGGTAGCTTCGCATTTCCAGCTTATTCTTCTGCCTCAACCGGTTGAAGGGTCGTACATCTCCTCTGACGCCTTCTCCTTTCTGCCTTTTAGTCATTTCCCTGAAAGTAGCTGCTGTTCAACATCGCATTCTCATCCCAACTCGTCATATTCAGACGCTTGGTCAGCTCCATCCACACTACTGCGTTTTAGTTTAAAAACGGAGTTTTAAAACGACTACGATCTGCAGAGTTGATCTTTGTTTACATTAAAACGACTGAATACGCACGTCTAGAGGTCGTTCACGTACACTGTGCGTGCCGGTGTAAACATGAAGCAGATGGTCTGTTCTGTAGTTACAGAAGATTTGGTGAAAGAATGAATGGGGCGGAAAACAGACTGGGAGTCGACGCAAAGTAAATACAGCGTCATGCACAGTACAATTGCAGGCTGTAAGAGTTATTTACACGGTACAGAATATTTTAATAAAAATACCAAATCAAAAACTCCGTCAGCAGCATCGTGTTTCTGCTTTGCACGACTTATGAGACCCAATCAGAGAGCCGAGTGTGAGCGTTTGCGTCATCGTTTCTAAAGTCCTCCGTTTTTGCCGGTCCGCACTAAAATGTTGCCGGAGTTTCAAAACAAAAAATTTGGTCGGCAGCGTTTTCACACTTCTCCGTTTTAGGACTTCGTTTTTGCCGTTTTTGGCTGGACACCGGTCTCCTGGCCGTCCGTCCACTCCAACCACCTCCTTACTCTGACCACACCTACCTTTAGTGTTCAAAGGTGACGCGACAGGTTATCCCCCAGTGCGTTGAAGTATGATGCTAAGGGGCTCCCCAGAGTACAAAGTGACACCAACAGGTCTCGACCATGTGTCCATATGTGACGACTTGGGAGTGAGAATGTGTTCTCAACACCGATCAGCTCCAGCTCCAACACTCTCGGTCGCCATTGTTGGTAGCAGCCTACTCCATCGAAGAAGAAACTCAACACAGTGGAACGTAGAAACCCCACCTCCATCCAGACGCCAGTATAAAAGCTCATGACGCATGTGTTTTGATTATTCCACATTTATAAGACATGTGCCATGAGGACAACTGATTTCATTTATTTAACAACACTGATTTGCCTGCAGCTTCTCCCTCAGGCTAAACTTTGCGCACCGACACCACGCTTTGCATATTATTCAGTCCCTTCAGGATCTTGCGGGCCATTTCTGACGTTTTGCGGCAGCTTTTTAAATTGTGATAAAAGTTGCGATGTTCTTGGGTGTTTTTTGCAACAAAATTGTGGGAATAAGTTAAAACAGCAAAGGCAGATGTGATGTTTTTAACTTTAGACTTATAGTTCAATCATTAGTCAGTCCCTCCAGGATCTATGATGTCGCGATCGCAACTATTAACACTAATTCAACAGATCTCCGGGAATTCAGTACGACTTGCAAATTTGACCTAACATCTGAGAAACCAGAAAGACAGGAAGCACACATAAACACTTGATGAAGGATTTAACAAAATAATACAGAACTAACAAAATCCAAGAACTACAACAGTGTTCAGAACAAAAGCATCTGCCTTCTTTGATAAAAAGTCAAAGCTACAGAAAGTCTGTGAAAATAAAACCTGAAGGAGTGAAGTCAACTACGACTCCCAAGATGCATTTCACTAGACCATGACGATGTGTTTCGTTCACACCATAGACTGTATATAAGTAAGTAAGTAAGTAAGTAAAAGTTTATTTCTATAGCACCTTTCACAGGTATAGGGCCACAAAGTGCTTCACAACAAAAACATTAATATCATAAAATACACACAATAAAAGCATAGACAGTACATGATCATATCAACCCACAAGTAGCTAATTGAAAGCCTGAACAAATAAATGTGTCTTTAGTCTGCATTTGAAGGCATCAACAGAATCAGAAGAGCGCATAGATGGTGGAAGGTCATTCCACAACCTAGGGGCAACAGCCTGAAAAGATCGGTCACCTCTAGTACGATAGCGAGTGCGTGGAACCGTCAGCAGGTTCTGATCCACAGACCTCAGAGCACGCACAGGGGTATAACGCTGAATCAGGTCACTAATATAGTGACAAGAATAAGAAGTGGACGTAGTCATCGTGACGTCACCCGGTGGTTTGTGGCGCTGCCATGTTTTTTTGTAACCAGCGGCACCGGACGTGACCATATTTGGACAAGACGGTGGAGCTAACGGCCGTGTGCGGAGCTAGCTAGCTTGCTTAGCTAGGTGCATCTGTAATTCACGTTAACTTTTAACAGGGCTGATAATTTTGTCTAGAGAACAACAGGCTTAAAACTAAATGTCGTCATGGTAGCGACTTGTCAATCGTAGATAATCCCGCCCTGACGCCTCCCCTGCTTCCTGGTCTCTGTTCCTCTAAATACGACCATAATTTACTAAATGAACATCATGCTGTGTTGAAGAAGACTTGAAACTAGCGACTGAGACCATAAACTCATCAGGAAAGTGTTTACTGAGGGAATAAATCAGCTGACAAGTAGAAACAGTTTCTTTCTGCAGCCGCTGGAGTCGCCCCCTGCTGGCTGCTGGAGAGGACGCAGGTTTAAGTTACTGGCTTTACTCACGAGAGCCAAAGTTTCCTGAATAATTGAGATGCCCGCGAAACAGAACAGTACGGAAGTCGACATTGGGGAGATTCCACGTTGAAATGCTCAATTTAAATGATTGTTTTTACATATTATAATTTCACATTCATCATTTTCATCTTGCAGTTTGTGTATGAAAGGTTTCATTCAGCCTTTGAACGTGTCACTTGTCCAGCTCGAGTTATTGCAACGTCTTGAACCGAGAACATGAAGGTTGTCATTTTTCTCCCTCTCTGTTTATTTATATTTTGTCTTCCTTTCTGATCTAGTACGAGGCAGTATATATATACATATACACACACACACACTTGTGTTCTGTGAGATGAGGGCAGATGAATTTCTGCAGCTCTGATGATGCTGCTGCTTCAGTCGGCGGTGTTTTCCCCGCTACCTGCCTCCGCACAGGAAGTGGCGTCAGATGAATGTGGGCAGGCGGGTAACCGTAGCAACGTCCCTGCTGATGATGACATGTTTGCACTCCCCTCCGAGCTCAGTTACCACAGCAACCAGACAACTGACGCACACACACACACACACACACACACACACACATTCAGGTGCTCCCAGGGTTACATCCAGAAAAACAATGGATGCTCTCAGGAGGCAGGTGTGTGTGTGTGTGTGTGTGTGCGCGCGCATGTTTTGGTGTTTGGTGTGCAGATTGATTAACGAGCTGATGATTAGTCACCGGTCTAAATCTGTGGTTGAGATAAGGAGCGGTGACATCGGTGCTCCGACAGAGATGTTGAGTTCTGAACAGCAGAAACTGATCTGCAGTCAGACCTGAGAATCTCCAGATTTTTACATGGAGTTTGGTCTGTTAGGTAGAAGAAAGCATCATGAGTTGTCTACAACTCAAAAGGCAGCTGGACTTTAGATTCTTCTGCTTTAGACATTTCACCCCTCGTCAGTAGGGCTTAATTTTTTATGTAACACAATTAAATTTGAGCTGGGTGATATGGCCATTAATGTTATCACTTCAAAAAAATTTCATATAACATTTGATATTGATAAATAAAAACAGTGGATCAATAAACAAATCTGAGGTACAACATTCAAAACTATTATGTTAAAATCTTTTCAACAAATATGCAGAAGTAAAATTAAGTAAAATATTTTTTTAGTCCCTTTTCTTCAACAAAAGAAATGTTGTGCTGAATTGTTAGTGACTGTTACCCAAACCGGCTTAACAGACTATAAGCACGTTAGTTAAATCACATGACTTAAGTCACATGATGCTAAAACAGTTTTTTAGTTTGTTTTTGTTTGTTAGTTTGGTTAGGTTTAGGCAACAAAACTACTTGGTTAGGTTTAGAGCTGCAACGATTAATTGAATAGTCGATTAATGTGAATATTTTCTGGTTTCTTTGCTCCTCTCTGACAGTAAACTGAATATATTTGGGTTGTAGACTAAACAAGACATTTGAGGATGTCACTTGGGGCTGTGGAAAACACTGATTGAAATTTTCCTACAGTTTTCTGACATTTTCCAAGGTACAAAGTAGATTTATTGTCACATTGTAACAGGGGTGTAAGATGAGATGCAGTCTGTAGATACAGAAACTAAACAATGAATCGATTAATCGAGAAAATAATTGTTTGTTGCCCCTAATTAGGTTTAGGAAAAGATTGTGGTTTGGGTTAAAATACAGTAAGTAAATAACATAAGTCATGTGACATTACAGCAACAATTAAAAACAATTAGTAATAAAATCGGAATAAGCATCGACAGAGTGAGTCTGAGGGACAACAGTCACTTGGTGAGAGAGCTGAAGTAAACCTGAGTGTTGTCTGCGTAGCTGTGATAAGTAAAGTTATGTGGTATTGGAGCAAAAGAGAGCAAGTACAGGTGAATCTATAGTGGCCCAGGAATCGAACCCTGAGGGACTCCATATCACAGTGGTCTACTCAGATTTATGATCACCATTATGTAATGTTGTAGTATGACAGTAGCAGAAATTACAAATGTTCAAAACAACTTTTGGCACGAACAGGCACAAAAAGCTATCAACCAAACTGCAGCAGCGAGTCTTCACAAAGTTCACAGGCATTAAGAATCATATCCACATGCTATCATGCTAACGAGCACACAGGCTGACTCTGGTACAACCCCAAAGCCACCAAGCGTACTCTTTGGCATCAGTTTGCCTTATGTGAAGTGACAACCCGTTGTCACTCCATCGGCATAGCCATAGCGTCATAGTTCAGTGCAGTGGGGGAAGCCCCTTAGGGTTAGTTTCTGACGGTAAAGGCAGGTATATGATATTTAAACATTCATATTCAAGTTACGCGAGTTACGTAAATTGCGTAAGTTATGAAAGTGACGTCTGATCTTTTCCTAACCTTCCTAAGTACTTTTTGTGCCTAAACCTAACAAAATTGCAAAGTTTCAAAACATTAAAGGTTCAGTGTGTAAGTTTTAGTGACATCTAGTGGTGAGGGTTGCAAATTGCACCCCCCCCCCCCACACACACACACCAATCCAAGCAAGCAGTATAGCTACGGTGCCTGAGACAAGACAAAGATGTCATCTATGAGGTAAAAGAGGTTGACAGTCAAGAAATTAGGTTTCTTTAGATAGATGTGTTAAGAAATTACATAAATTATGTAAAACCAAATGTCTTTCCATCGTCAACCGCTTATCCTGTGTACAGGACAATTTAGGGTAACCAATCAACCTAGACTGCATGTTTTTGGATGGTGGGAGGAAGCCGGAGAGAACCTACGCAGACACGGGGAAAACATGCAAATTCCACACAGAAAGGCAACCGGGTTTGAACCCACGACCTTCTTGCTGTGAGGCAACAGTGCTAACCACCGCACCAAAACCAAATGTTTTTTTGAATATTATTGTTACTTTTTCATTAACAAACAGCAGCCACATGAAGAAATGAAGTGCTGCATGATGTCTCATTCTCCTGTAATACATTATTTTACATCTTGGGAGGGTTGGCTCATCTGGACTAAGAAATTCTCAAAAACTATCACATCTAGTGCATCAAGTCTGACCACTGACAGATACAATGTGAGCCTCACTGTTTCTGCACCACAGTCCATTATAAGCTCATATAAAGTTTACAAAGTCATCGGCTGGGGAGGATTAAGGCTCCTCTCGCTTTGCTTAATTAGATAAGTAATCTGCAAATATTACCAAAATGTCTTTTTTAAATTTTTTAAAATACAACAGAAACACAAAGTAGTACTGACAGCCATAATTTCAGCTTGTGGTTAAACAGTGCAACGTTTTTAATTAAGCATGTGAAAGAACAAATTAGACATTTGTGTTCACAGTGGGAAGCAATATCCAATAACATTTTTTAAATGAAAATTTTGGAAAGTATTCATTATTGGTCACTTGATAGACACACGGTCTTGTTATATATCACCATTAGCAGTAAAAAGAAATACATGTTTTCCACCAGGGCAGTAAGATGTGAAGTTTAGCTGCTGATCTGAGCTTCCCTGCTGTTTCTGTTTCATTACCAATAATATTCAGCAGCTGTTTGTCTCACGAAGGTAACGGCACATTTCTGTCCACGTAACAAAGCCATAACAGAGTCTGGAGAAGAACTACATGAAGTTACAATCTAACTACATGTTTTTTCAAAGTTTAGCTGGCTGATCTGAGCTTCGATGCTGGAAGGTGCGATCAGCTGATTTTCACGAATATAACATACAAAGCGAAAACAGAGCGCTGGAGAGAGAGAGAGAGTCACTACATGAAACTAATCCAACTAACATAACACCACAAGCCAAAGCACAGCGCTGGAGAATAAACCAATCCAACTAACAATAAATGTTTTTCTACCAGTCAGTAAAAGTTTAGCTGGCTGATGCTTCCATGCTCTAAGCTGACGTTAGGGTTTTATTGCCAATTAACGTTACTGATCAGCTGATTGTCTCGCTAACGTAATAAGTAATAAGTAGGCCACATGAAATTAATCCATATTTCACACCACTGACAGGGGAAACACGGCTCTCTGTGATAAAGCTCTCACACAGCAGTTTGCATTTGCATCGCTAAAGACTGACAAAAAAAGTTCATTACCTGTCCAGCAGAAAACAGACAACTTCAGCACCGCTTTGAAAACATCTGTCCCACATTAATTTTATAGCCTTCCATCTGGGAAAATCCACAACATCCGTGATTTCTGCCGTCAGCTGTCGGCTCTCGTGCTAAATAACACGTGTGCTCCTTCAGTTGTCCAAATGTCACTTCTCTTCTTACTTCTAATAAACCAGAAGACTACTGGGAGACTGTATATTGCTATTATTATTATTATTATTATTATTCCTTCTTCTTCTTTGTACGTATTCAATGTAGTGACGGGCTTCTGCACTACCGGAATTACACAAGCAGAAGAAGAACGCCGTGATGACGAAACGCGCTCTGTAGCGCTGTTTGTTCGTTGGCGGCTACGGTAGAAACATGACGACAAAATACAGCGACCTCCACAGCAGGGGGTTCATTATGTAAGGTCTTTATACACCACTGAAAACATAGTTATGGATCTTATATTGCATTTCTGTCAATAGAGCCTCAGAAATATTACACACTGGACCTTTAATAATGTGCCGTTTCAAAATGGCACATATTCAGCCAATCATGTGAGTCCACTGTCGTCAGAGCACAGCTGAGATTTGCCACAGTTTCAGATGCACTACATGTCCGCCAAAATACTACGTGGAAAGGCTCCAGATGTGATCTGCAGTACTTGCAGTGGTTCCTTCTATAAATACGGTATATGCTGACTGTATCCATATCATCAGTTAGCTTAGCATTTTTTCACGACCTCCTGTAGTAGAAGTATAACCTGTGGGGAAAAACACTTTTTAAATCTTTTTTTGGGGCAAAGTCATCAAACTGTTTCAGATTTTCATGCTGATTCTCTACATGCAGGTTTTATGTCTCATGTGACCAGTGAAGGAGCAGTTATGGCTCTCTGCCCGTTCATTTAGAGAGAGACCTGATCTCGTTAGTCCCAAATACCTGAGGCGTTACCAAGATGGCTGCCTAGTGGTGGGCCTTGCCTATATAAGGACTTTGGTGTTTGTACTTTTAGTTTGGCAAAGGATTTGAGTACTTCCTCGTCGAGTTTAGTTTGTGAACATGGAGGCGTTGATGCTCAGCTTGGCTCAGGCAGCAGGAGGCAGTGGGAGGAAGCACCGGATGGTCTGATGGTATCTCCTGTTCTACAGACGTTATTACCGTCTGGATCTATGCGCTGCAGGAAGCTGAGCAACTGTGAGTTGGATTATGAAAGGAGTAGATAAGAGGATTATTACAAGGAAAGCTGGATTCTCTTTTCATCTTAATAATAAAGAACTAATATAAGAACTGCAGAGAGAACCAAGACTTCATTTCTTATGTCCGTCCAGTAAGAGATTATTAGTTGAGTTGTTGATAGACAGAAAATTAATAAACAAACATTAATAAACAAACATTTTATTTTGTGATTGGATAATAAAATAAACTAATAAAAAGTAACTTTCTACCTTTGACATAAAAACTGTTTTCATCAGGCTGTCCTCACCAGAGAAACGGCCGTACAGGTCGATTATGCAGCAGCTTATTACGACCCATATTTACGTTTTTTTGTTAGGCTACAACCTCTAGTGGCAACAACATATTGAAAAATCAACTAATAGTTTCAGATTAATTTTGTGTTCATTGCCCTCTTGCTCCTCATCTAGTGTAGAAAAGTCATTTTGAACAGAGAGCTTTTAGCAGATGTGTGTGTTCCCAGTGTTTCAGGCTATAATGTAATATTGAACAGTGCACTGATGAGAAACCATTTATATTTGAGAGCATCAGCAGAATGTGCGGTTATAAATCATACAGACAAAGTAGAAAACCTGCTTTCTAACGTCCTCTCCTAAAAAGCCTCTCTGTTTTTTCATCAGCTCTCCTCTTTAATGAGATGCAAAGCCCTAATCAATGCTCGTTAGTCATTCTGCGGGGCACTACACTTGGCATGCTGGGAAACTCCCTGAGGCCCTTCGCTCCATCTTTTTAATTTATTCCCGTTTGTCATGTGACCTGCGAATGCACTCAGACAGAGTTCAGAGAGGACGAGGCAGCTCATGAGATGCAGCTGCGACACAAATACGCTCATCACAGCTGCTTATTCATCAATAAAAACACTGATTAGATATCAACTACATTATTCACAAGTTATCTTGCTTATAATTCAAAATGCTCTGTTGAGTTGCATACAGAACAGAAAAAGAATAATATCCCTTGATGTAGGAGAAATGTAGTAAATTGGAGGTCTGGAAGAGTTTTATACTAGCAGATAAGTTTAATGATTGAACCAGGACCACAGCAGCTAGCTCTCTGAACCAAAATGTTGTTCAACTGTTAGCTAACCTGAACAAACTAATTTAGTAGCTAAACTGAACCACTAACTATTTTACATGTTTAAGCTCCTTCTTGCTAACACAAATTAAAAAGTTGTTAACGTTAGCCGCTAGATTTGAACCATTAGCTAACTTAAACCGAACTGTCACTAAATGAAGCCATTAGCTAACCCAAATCAGACTATATTAGCTACCTAACTCATTAATTAGCTGTTAGCTAACACAAACCAAACAATTTTAGCAGCTACGATGAACTACTAGGTAATTAACATGTTTTAGCCTTAAACTGTTTGCTAACAAAGAAAATTAACTAAAGAAGACTATTAGGTTCCCTGAACCATCTACAACAATGCTTAAAATGAACCATTTGCTACCAAAAGCTAGCTCCAAACGGTTTTATATTCTTACCTGAACCTTTAGTTAACAAAACCGTTGATAAATGTAACTAATTAACCTGAAACATAGCTTTAATGAGTTAGCAATCAAAAGCTAGCTTCCAAACTGAACCTTTAGCTAACCAAACCATTGATGTGACTAAATAATCTGAAAAATTAGGTTAAATGAAAAGTTAACAACCAAACGCTAGCTTCCAAAACTGTTATATATATATATATTCTAAACAGAATTGTTGGCAAACAAAACTTGTTAAATTTAACTAGTTAACCTGAAACAATTGCTTGAAAAGTAACTACCAAACTGAACCATTAGCTTTTAAAAGCCAGTCCATTCGCCAGCCAGATACTAGAGCGCTAAATATCTGGAGCCGTCGGCCGGTTTGACATCCACATCCAGTCTTTGACAGCAGGCAGCTACTTTTTCACAACAAAAAACTTTTACTCACCTCAGTCCTGTACTCGCAGTGCTAATCCATTCTTCTCCCAGATTCTTTGTCTTTATAATTCTTATCGTTATAATAATAAACCATCCTGTTTACTATGTAGTTCCGTCTCATTTCTGTTTCATTTTAGCGTCTGTTTGGTTTGGAGACGAGATAGGTCGTCAGGTGATGGAATTTTGTTAGCTCGTGTAGTCTGTGACCGCCTGTCACCGATCAGTCACGTAGTGTGAACACCACAAAAACTTCCATACAAGACAGCATATCTTGTAGCCTAGTCTGAACAGCACAGCGATCTGCAGACGCTAAAGGTCGTGTAGTCTGAACAAGCTTAAGCTGGAACCAAAGTGAACTTGAGCTTCTTTACAGATACATTAACTTTTATCTAAAGCGACAATTGCTGTATATGTCAGAGGTCGCAAGCCAGGGACACAATGGCAGATGTCTCATAGTGGGAATTGAACCCGGGTCTCCCACACTAAGGCATGCATCTTATCCATCACCACCCCTGCTGCTGAACTGAGCCACGTGCTGCTT
>NW_024042814.1:0-18908 GCF_014851395.1 Micropterus salmoides | reverse complement strand
GTGTGTGTGGTGTGTGTGTGTGTGTGTGTGTGTGAAGCATCACTAGCTTATGGATGAGTCATCCTCAAGCGCTCCAGTAGCATCATATTTCTTTCGTCGCACAACTAACTTTCCCTTTTTCTCGCTATCTCTGATTCGCTCTCTCTTCATCTTGCTTTCCCTCTTTTTTTTGCTCTTTTTTGTGTCACACACCCTCTTCTTTTTTAACACAGTTGCAGCAGCAAAACCAAACGGTCCCCTCCCAATGTGTTATCAAAGTGTTTGGTTGTGATTATGTGTGTGCTGGTTTCTTAAATTGTAGTGACAGGTATCACTCTTCTCATCTAACTTTGGGCAAGAAAGCAATAAGTATATTTCTAAAAATAAAAATATTTTTTAAGAACCCAAGATAACCCTGTATGTACCTGAATTCGTTATAATTTTCAGTTTTTCTCCTTTCATTGGACATTATCCAATGAAGGTTGAAATCAAGGGCAACTGGACTTGGTTGAAGATACTGGAAGACGTTTCGTCCCTCATCCAAAGGACTTCTTCAGTTCTGACTGACTGGCAGGGAAACTCAGCTATTTAACCTCAGTGGGGTCGTTGGCCCGGGTCATCGATACCGCTGGTTCATTAGTGTTCCTGGTTGCTGTGACGACAGTCGTTACAGTCGTGAAGACTACCGGTGGCCAAGACTGAACGACCATCGTTGGTATCTTCACCTGAGGCCAAGAGGTTACGTTTGTTGAGTTTCCCGGGAAGTGATGAAAGGACATCATTGTAAGTGGGGGATAAGTGGTGGCGTAGACCCCCTCCCCTGTTCAATGACGGCTTCTCGACCCTGGTGTAGATGGCTTCCTTGATACCTCTTTCAAACCATCCATGAGTTTCCCTGCCAGTCAGTCAGAACTGAAGAAGTCCTTTGGATGAGGGACGAAACGTCTTCCAGTATCTTCAACCAAGTCCAGTTGCCCTTGATTTTAACCTTCGTTGGATAACTATGACCTGGATGACTGAGAATCTTCATAGACATCATTGGACATTGTCAGAAGCTACAGCCCCAGTCTTGAGAAAAGGAGACACAAACACGTCCACCACTGATCCGTTTAGCAAAACTGCAGATTGCATGATCAAACTTGTGTTGTTTTCTCAAAATTTCACATGTAACTGTAAATGTAACTGTAACTGTATGAAAAAACTAAATAAACAAGTAAAAAGACACCCACTCTTTCCCCACAGTACATCAGCTCACACCTGCAGGGATCTAGTGGTGATAATCTGAATATTAAAGGAACTATTTGATTTACTATAGTGTGTTTACTGCTCCATATCAACTTTGTCATTTACTGTAAGTGATGCTTTCTTAAACTATCAAACATCCAAAAAACCCAACAGAGAAAACAATGAAAAATACACGCAAAAATACCATGAGCGATAAAAGATTACTCAGTTTTTGGAACAAGATACTACTGACCACATAACACAACCACACACACACACAGCACAGAGGGCCTATGCCTGTCTAGAAGAGGCTTGAGCAATCGAATAGTACAGTTATGGGGTGAGCAGATCATCTTGGTATGAATACAGTCTCTCTGGAGCACTCTCAAAACACACAGAGTCGTACGCCAAGGCAAAATACCCCCTGCCTGAAAGAGTGTGTGTGTGTCCCTGTTTCTACACATTATTGTAATATTCTGGGACAAGAGAAGAAAACCACAATGTGTCAGTATGGGTTGTGTATGTGTGTGTGGCTAAGTGGTTGGAAGGTTAGATGTTTCAATAAACAACAAGTGATTTCTCATTTACCGCTCATGTACAAGCCTTGACTGTAATACACACACACACACACACCACACACACACACACACACACACGCACGCACACATCCTCACAGAACAATTGTACCTCAGGACTGCCAGTACTTCTGAGTCATTAAGCTGTTAGATAGCTGGCCACGAATAGGCTTCTTTCTATCCAGCATTCCTCCTTTCATAACCAAAGGGTCCCACTGTAAACATTTAGACTGAAATGCCATTAGCTCAGCAGTCTCACATACGCTTTCTTCACTTTGTATGGAGGCCTATGTGTGTGTTTAAAGTGTAGACTACTCACTGCTTATGTGTTCCTTCTTTCTTTCTAATTGTCATGAGTTTGTCCTGTTTAAGTAATGGGAAAATTGATAAAACACACACACATGCTAAAGCATTCCACGGAGGCATTCCTCAACTAAAGCCATAAACGTATGACCAAGCAGTGTTTCCACTGGAATATGACACTTTCAGTCAGAAAAATCTGGAATACTGGGAAGCCATGTGGCATTTTCAACTGGAGGTTTTCCCAGACTGACTGTGGGAGGGGAGGAGAGGAGGGAAATCAGGGAAAACCACAGACTAATGTGGATACTAAGGTTAGAAAGAGAAGAGAACTTCAGCTACTTGATGAGATAAAATCCGCTCAATAGAACTGAAAAAAACAAAATTGAGAGCAATGATTCACTTCAACACAAAAGCACATAAAAGAAGAAAGTAAAAGGCTTGCTGTATATCCGATAGCCCAGGATGAACAGTTACATAAGTCTTTTTACGGAATAATGGCCTTTCCATTCAAGATACTTTTTTCCTCTGCTCAAGCAATAACAGTAAGATTGGTGGTTTGACCTCTGTGTGTGCAACATTTATCTGTTCTGCAAAGGCTTTTGTACATCCACTGTATTTTAGTGGAAGGCATGAGCTTGCTCAGCCTCATCTTGACAGCATTGTAAAGCAGTGGATGCAGCACACAGAGAGGTCAACCTTCTACCAGTCTTGTCGCAGCACAATAGTTGCTGCACAATAGTGAGTCGATCGAAGATCTTACCGCCAGAATAATTTGGGAATTACTCCAAGGCTTTCAAAGAAGGTTCACATGGGGACAGAACAGGGAAATCAAAGACTTCTGATTTGATCCTCACATCCATCAAACAGTCTGGGTGTCTATGGTCACCATTATAATGCTGCAACATACGGCACTAAACCACAACACCCACTGCGGCCTCTGACCTCTAAACCTCAGTTTCCTCTCCTCAGATCCATAATGATGTATTGAGTATGATCCATGGTGTGATAGGAATTGCCACACACACACACACACACACACACACACACACACACACACACACACACTTTGGAAATGATAGAAACTCTATAGAAGTATATATGGTGATACCATTGAACTTATCCAACTGCTTAAATTGTATTCTCTCTTCTTTTCTTTCTATGGATTAGAAATATTTTTATTTTAAAGTAAGAAATCATGACATGATGTTGGCTTCACTAACAGAGCCAAACTGTTGATTTGATCAAAGTGTTAAAATGACAGTGAGACTAGTTTGCTTGATGAAGACTGGTTGAAAGCTCCTGAAAAAGCTTATAATCGGACCTTGAGTCAAGATTATTTTGATAATGATAACTTTACCTCTTCAAGTGGACACATTTTTGTTATTTGTACATTGCATTCTTTGTGTTTAGTGGCTAAAAAAGCACAATTTCTCTAGCTTTATGTGGGTGAATACTAAAACTCTAATAAGTGAATGTACAGTATATACATGCGCAGTAGTATCCCATGTATTAATGGGTTATGGAGTATCGTGATTATGTCTCATTCAAACACACACTCACAGCTGCACCAAAACACCAAATGAGGGAATATTGTTTGGAAGAACGGGAATCAAACCTTCGAGCAACAAAGAAAAAGCATAATTTCACAGCTTCAGACAGTGTTCATCCAGATTAATAAAATTTTGGTCTTTCTCCTACAGCTATAAACTACCAGCAGGAGGTCACTCTTAATGTGTCATTAACAAGCAATAACACAATAGTGTGAATGCCTTCAGCCTTCACACTATTGTTATTAGATTTGTTGTTGTGAGTTATCAATAGTTTGTTGGGCCTTTCGGGGTGATTCACCAATTGGGACAGTCACAGCAAATGAAGGCAGAGGGACAGAGAGAGCCGGAGAAACACAAAAGACATAGAGAGAGAGAGGATGACAGACAGGTAGAAACAGAGGCAAACAGACAGATCGGATAAAGAACAAGCGGAAGAGCGACAGTGAGACTGAAAAGAGAGACTAAGTTTAGCTCTCCCCTTAGGAGTCCTCTCAGGTTCCTCTGCTCTTTTCATTGTCCTCCTCTCTTCCCTTTCTTCCTCACCTCCTCCTTTTTTCAATCCATCACAAAATAATTAACTTGCTATAAGTGAAATTAATTCCACTAATTGGTTTTAAAGGTATTTTTGGACACTGGTGTAAAAAAAGGGTGAGGAGAGAGAGTGGGAGAAAGAAAGAGAGAGAGTGTGTATGTGTGTGATGGTACCTATTCACCCAATCATGTCACATTAGGGAGGAAGTGACCTCACCAAGCAGGAAGTGAATTTGGTGAACATCCTAACAGAATCCTAACGAGACACTGAGAAGTCAGACAGAATCTCCTGTCTGCTTCTTTTTTCTACCCCCCTTTTTTCTCACTACAATACTTTGTGCTGCATGTGATTGTGTTTCTTTGTGCCGTGGATTTGCAGTACAGTAAAGAGCATATACTTTAGTATCCAAGGTTTGAGAAAAGACATTGAGAAGATCCTTGAGTTAATAAAGAAGAGAAAATGTCAGAGCAGGCTTTTCAAGTGGTTTCAAAACTAGGGCTAAATACAAAGTTACTGAAATAGCATCTTAAGTCATCCAGACAGATATTTTTATCTCGTCTTTCCCTTCATATTTGACATTTTATTGATGTATTAAGGACGCAAAATTCAAACACAAGCTCGGCAGATCGTTCCAAATAGACAAGTAGATCGATCAAAACAGGGCGGACATTATACTTGTGATCTGTGAAGGTATAAAAACCTGGCATGTGAGTCAGTTAGAGGGAATAAAAGATGTCATCGCTGTTAAGCATCATGCCATCCTCTGGGTGTCCAGCTTTAAACATTCAGCATTTAGGCCATGCACATATCCACAATGACTTGTAATGAGTGAGCAGGGAAGCTACAAGACTGCTGATATAGACCACTAGCCAGTCCCAGATATGCATCGTGCATCTGTTAATCGCACCACAAAACAAGCACCACAGAAGCTCCCAGGTGTGAATGTGTGTAACAGTGTGAATGCGAAGCAGGAAAATGAGCCCGTGGGCTTAGCAAACATTTCTGGAATGAATAAAGCAAACAAAAGTGCCACAACTTGACTCACAGCCCTCTCTGTTTCTTCTCCTTCTTTTCTGTCATTACCAGAACCACAGGGTGGACGGTGAGACCATGACGCCTCAAGATCCCCCATCACCCTGTACTCCCTATCATTGGTCCTCATACAATCCTTTGTTCATCCCTTTGTGCTTGACCATGGCCTCCACCTCACCTGTCATTCCACTGAAAAAAATTTGTGATGTGATTGAATTAGCTAATCAATTTAGAAAACTCACTGACCATGGTGTTTTTTAAAGAAAAAGTGTGCATGCTACCAGAAGAAATGTATGGCAGATCCAACCGACAGGTACAGAAGATGTATCATCAACCAAAAATAGCATTACGAGACAGGATTTTGGGAATTTTCATCCATCTTGATGATTTTGAGAACAACAGGAGAATTACGCCGTTGATCTACCAAATAATCTATGCAGTGTGTTGCCATGCACATGACTTTGCATTACGCTGTGGCAAACGTTTAACTTTTTTTGCCTCATGGCCTACTGTTTGAGGATCCCCAGCTGTCACATTGAAATAAATGAGGATGCTCATGTTTGACATTTGTGCTGGTCCAGACACTGACTTCAAAACCTACATGTTAGACAAGAAAGTCTCAAAACTCAAGCACAAAGTGAGACTTAAGAATTCCAAATGCATCCAGCTGCTCCGTTGTCCAGGTATGACTGTAAATGTGTTTTTTGACAACCATCCAAACATAACTTGCTGGCTCAGTTGTTGATATTCTGTACTCTAGCCCTCCCTGCAACTTGGCATTGAGAAAATGGAGGGATTGAATTTTGTCTGTTGTTTTTTTGTTCCTTCTGGTGACCAGGTTCTGTTGGCTGACATCATTCAAGGGTACAAGAGAGAAATTGAAAACTGTGCCTTAATGCTTCCACCTGCACGCCCTCACACACACACACACACACACACACACACAGTACCGCCATATGGTTACTCTGTATTTCTGTCCTTGTATCTTGGTGCTCACTTTCATTATTCAACCAACTGTCTAATGTCAGTCCATCTTTTTCATTTTCACTTTATGCTTTCCATTCCTTTAAGCTCTCTCTCTCTCTCTCTGTCTGACTCAGTGCAACATATGCTGCCACTTCTCTCACAGAGACTAATTACAGGAGGAGGAGAAAGGAGGAAGAAAAATAAGAGATAGTGAGTCTGGGTGAGAGAGAAGGGGGTGAGAGAAAGGGCAGAGAAAGTGAGAGATGGAGGGAATCAAAGAGAGAGGGAGAGAGAGAGAGAGAGGGAGAGCGAGAGGGAGGGGCGAGGGGTCCTTGGGGTGAATTATTCATCTTACGCCATGACACCTGAGGGCAAGCTACCTCTCTGTGAGTCACCAAGAGAGAGCGCAGACTGTGAGTCAGAGCTGCCCGAGAGGATATTAACACCTGTGTGTGTGTGTGTGTGTGTGTGTGTGTGTGTGTCCTGAAGCGTATTGTCCCCTAAGCCGATCATGTGCCGCCTACATACGGAGACCATCTAAAGTGTAACCTGTGGCTGACAATCTCACACACAAACACACACACATACACACGCTCACAGAGTCAGTAATAAGCTAGGTCAGCACAGCACACAGTGTAAATCTTACTCATGCTGAGCCACAGCCGTAAGCAGAGCTAGCATTAACCAGCAGGGCATAAACACACAAACGCACAATGCACACGGACACGCAAAGGACACATGCACACATGATAAATACACACAAACAGTGCTCATGTTCTCAAATACAGCACAAACATGCACCCTCTTTCCATTAGCTGTTATTAAATTAATAACTGCTATCATCCTCTTTGCCTGTAATACAGTATAATCTGCCATCTCCACTCCAGCTCTCAGACCACTCTAACTGTTGACTGGATCACCGACAGTCATTAGCATCAGGCCCGCTTCCAAATGAATTATTAAACACAAGCGCATTTCTTACATCCCAAAGTTTGTAGCTACTTAGCAAAAGGAAAATAAAAATTCTGCCGAGGCGATAAAACTGTTAGAGTTCATTGGAGGCGTTTTAATCGACACTCCTGTCCAAAGTAAATTACAGTGATTAAGTGGGGTGTCACTGTCTTGCTCAAGGACACTTTAGCATGTTGCACAGCAGTTGATGGACATATTAGCTGATGCTGGGGTTAAAGCTGTAAAGATTGTATAGGATAGACACACCAGGCTATCTTGTTGCAACGTGGTTGATTGAGTCATGCTTTAATTTTGGCAAGGGGTCAAAATCTTATGAAATGCTGATATGAGCTTGAATATAATGTGATTAAAGCGCCAATTTTACAGGGTTTTGCTCAAATAGGAGAGGAGAGGAGATTATCATTTAGTAACAAACGAAAAACTTTCGAAACACACACAGATAGTGGAGACAAAGCTTCAATGCACTGTCTTGCTGAGAGGCTGAAAAAGATGGGAAGCTTTTTGATGTTTGTCTTTTGGCTTCTTTATATGCATTCCACTTTCCCTGGCACTGAGCATGACTTCCTACTGAAATTAACCAGGCAGCCCAAAAATAATCTACTGCAAGAAGGGGTGGGGGGTAAAGCAAATGGTGAAATTGTTAGAAACAGAAAGAAAAAACAAAGAAAGGAAAGAGATAGATTGAAAGAAAGAAGTACATGAAATAGCTAAACAAAGCTGCGCAGCCATGAGAGACTTTGTCCTATATGTGAACCTATTAGCGTTCCTGTTTCCAGCCTTCCAGGCTTTCAGCTGATACATCTGTACCAAGGCACAACCAGAAAAGATGCAGTCAAATGTTTATTCCATATGAGGTATTCTGGTTTTCGAGATACTCCTTGGCCATGTTGAGAACAAGTTGAGAACAACTTTGACATCCAGAAGAGGCTTTGAGTATCTGCTCTTCTAAGAGTGAGCTGGGGTGGTTCAGAAATTCATTGCTTTCTGGATGCCACTGTGGAGGTGTACAGGATAGGTCCAACTACGGGAGACCCCAGGGCAGACCCAGAACATTTTGGAGGTGCTGGATATCTTATTTGGCCTGAGAAGGCATCAGGACCCTCCAGGAATTGCTGGAGGACATGGCCGGGGAGAAGGATGTGAGGATATCTGGTTGTCTGGGTTGCTTTGCTTTGCCTGCTGCCCCTGCTACCCAGACTCAGATAACCAACAGAAAATGGAAATATTGATTATTCTGCTGGTTCACTTATCTAACAAAGAATGCTATTGGGGCGCATATTCGTACTTAAAAAGCTGGGTATTGAAGACTGAAGAGAATATTCTCAAGGGCACATGTGAACATTTACTCAACAAATACTACTTGCTTGCATAAGAACTGATGAATAGCACATGTACATCCGACATATCCAAAACCATTACGGGTGGAATTCCTAAATTAACTACACTCTAACTGAATAATTTCATATGTCTGATTCTAACAGATGAGAAAAGTGAGAAAAGCTCCAGCCAACAGCCTCTCAAATCAGAGCTTTAAGGTTTTTTTTCTTTTGTCAGGAGACTTCAAAACAAAAGTGAAATCAGAGACCACACACCCTCACACACACCTGTTCAGGTGAACTATACAGCTGAATGTCACCTTGAGGAAGGAGCGGGCCAGCTGTAGTGATTTGTAATGCACAGCTAGGTCTGCGTGCGTGACCACTTTCTATTAGTCCACCGCAAATTATATCCACTCTTACTTAATAATATATTCAGCTCACACACACACACACACACACACACACACACACACACTCAAATCACACTCAAATCACACTGTCACTCACTCAGCTACACTGTGGGAATCAAATATGGACGCTTCCCCCTTGCAGAGTTTTCCCCATGCCCCTCCATCATCTGTGTTAATCAGCACCGTGTGGAGCCACTCCAGACTCATTACTCCTTGATTAAACCATTAATTATGAGAAAACTATTTGATTGTTACTGAACAGTATCAGTGTGTGTGTGTGTGTGTGTGTGTGTGCGTGTGTGCGTAACTACGTGCACATTGGCTTTCTGTGCATTACGCTGCGTGTCCTTACATGAAAGTTTACATTATAGGTTTATGTTGGGATATGGTGGTAGCACATGTTGCGCTTTTGTGTGTGAGTGCAATCACAGTGACTTTGTCTTCTCAATTAGGGCTTTAATCAATCAGCTGGCTGTTGCCACGGCGGTTCTCTCTCCACCCAATCAAAGCCAAGCGAGTGAGCACGCTCAGAGAGGAGAATCACACATAGTCTTTGATACTGTGGACATAAGGATGAAGGAAGTGGTGATTAAAAAATAATAAAAATAATAAGTGACAACTAATTACAAATAACAATGAAAAAAGTAAATACAAACAGAAGAGGAAATCAAGTAACTACACACAATTTGTTTGCTCGTTGTACACAGGCCTTCAAATACATAGCGACCAAACAGACGTACAAGATATTTAAATATACTGAATTGAATATTTTCCATACGTGCAAATGGGTAATTATACTGTGTGTATTATTGTGATGGAGTGATTTACTTCCCAAAAGCTATTTATAAATCATGACTAAGACCTGAAAATGAATCAAATTAAAGTAGCTCTACTAAACTGAATTGGAATAAATCAACATTTCAATATATTAATCATTTGAAAATTTCATTAAAAAACTACATTTCTTATTTACATAAGACACTTACAAAATATTAATCTTGTTGAATGTTTTGTTTCTGTTGTTTGTGCTCAATTGACTTAAATAAACACTTTTCTCTCTCTCTCAGGCTGCTTCATTTCATTTTTACATTTTTTTAAGGAGGCAGGTCAATTAGGAGAAAATTCTGATTTACTACGACTGCACTGCTAGCACAGCTGCTCTCACCGATCCCAGGAGGGAGCGACACGACTAGGGGGAGCGGCGTGTGTGTATGTTTTTGTGTGTCTTTCTGTGTGTCTGTATAGGGATGAGCAGACATCGGACAGTACTGTAAGTGTGGGACCAGTTTTTCTTCAATATTGTGCTCCCACAGAGTCCCTCTGGCGATGTCAGCATGTCCGACTGTGTCTGTCTGTCTGTTTATCTCTGATACAAAAGAAGCTTTCAGAACTAAATCAAAGTCCAATACTCACGCTGACTTCAGTGATGAATAGTAACCAAAAAACATTTGAAAACAGACTTAAATGTTTCATCAAGAAATCTACCATTTTCTACAATCCAGGGTTCCACAGTAGCAAAGTAGTATCTTTGCCATTTACTGATGTCATGTCATGGCTACCATGAAAACAATTCAGAACATACCCATCATACTACACACAGAGGAGGCGATGACATCATCAACATCTGACAATGAAAGCTTTCACTCTAAGGTCTGTCATGATTAACAATGTCAAAAAACATGACATTCATCACACACAATTTCCTGTCACTTTGTACTGCGTTGCAAGCATGTCTATCCATAATGAGATACCTATTTTTTAACAGCAGATTTAATATACTGATACAACAAATAGAAAACTAAAAAATATACCACATCATAGTGAAATATCCCAGAATGATGCACAGCTTTTAATGTATGTACATTATGCAGTATTCTTCAAAAATTGCCTTACTGACATGACAAACTTGATGAGATGTGGACATGTGAATATATGAGCCATGCAATAAAAAAAACATGAGAAAGCTCTCACTGTAGCCCTAGAAGCTCTGCACCCCCCCCCCCCTCCTCTAAACCTCAACATGAGAGAAGGGAATGGAGGACATAACAGTGAGAAGGATGAAGCTCAAGAAAAAAAAGATGAAAGGAGAGTGTCGTAAAGCGAAACAGACAGTCAGAAAGAGGGACAGACACATTTGTGGTGTACCAGGTGTTCCGACCTTGTCTATTCAACAGTAAACAGCTTAGATAGAATACAGCTGTCTTTACTGAGGCTGACAACTCCTCCGCTGCATGGAGCATGCATGGAACAGCATGGCACGGCTCAGCCCTGCTCGCAGCGTGGGCAAAGTCACATTGCAGCTTCGCTAATCAATAATGGAAAGTTTCACTCTGAACCGAGACAGCCAACGGTGAGCATAAATGAGTACAAACAGGAGCCAGACGAAAAGCAAACGTAGGACGAAGGACTTATTTTTCCCAAATGGAAAAATAATGATTTGGAAAAAAACAATTATAAGTGTAGCAACCATAACAATTCAGACATTGTTTGACCTTTCACCTGCAGTCCGTCAGCCCACTGTGGCACTGGAAAGCACTGCATTGTATCTTTCCTCTTAATGATTACTGTGGAGTGTAGCTCGGCTCAGAGACTACAGAAGGCAGCAGAGTGGAAAAGAACAGAGCAGAACTGCCTGTCTGACTCCCTCTCCCTGTCTCCCCTCTATAAGTGGATTTATCATTTCCAGCCCCTGACCTGTCCTCCCCGACAGGACAGCCCTGCCTTGACTGAGTCCTATAAATTACTGCAAGTGCTGACCATGAAAAAGTCTTTGTTCAAATCACATAGCCTGTGATATTGGAGCGAACCTGACTTTGAGTCTGACCTCTGCATATGGATTTTTCTATCGCTGGTTGTCGCCCCATCAGAATGTGGGGAATTACATGCCGTGTAAAATTATTACTTAATGAGAGGATTGCTGACTCTGTCGTCGGGAGTCTGATGGGTTTGTTTTCCTGTGTTTCTGCTCGGACTCATTCACCTGCCTCCAGTACACTAAATGAACGCTGCTTTTGCTGTCCGGGCATTTCACACCCCTTGTTCACATCTATTTAAGCGGTGCAGTGGCGTCGTTATCAAGTCTTTCTATTCTTGAATGCCAAAATGTGTGATAGCCTGTTTCACACATCCTCCCACCTTCCTACCCTCCTTTCCACCTTAATTTTCTCCCTCCTCTTACCCTTCATTGTTTACTTTTTCCCCTTGGCCGCTCCCTGCACTCCATTTCTTCATCCTGACACTTTGGCCACTGCTGTGCTGTCCATGTTTCTTTCCAACGCTGTCTAACGTGTTGTCATGTTCCAATAAATGCTCTCTGTGTGGCACTGTGTGTGTGTTTGCGTGAGATTGTGTGACACAGGCATTTGTAGGAAGCTTGGGTGATTAACTCTGATAGCCACCAGATGCCTGACTTAGAGGTACAGTCACACACACACACACACACACACACACACACACACATTCACTCTAACACAGAGGCAGACAACAGACAGAAAGAGACAGCAGAGCATCACGAAGACAGGGTAAGTGACTGAGCAAAAGCAGCAGACCAAAAAAGGGAGTGACACATAAATATTAAAACAGAGTGAGTGTCTGAGAAAAAAGTCCCACATGTGTACAGTATGTGTTTAGTATGTATGAAATCTGTGTGCAGCGGATGCTACAGAGCGCTGACTTTGTTCTTTATAAAACACATGCTGTGTTTTCCTCCTGAGCTTGATTTTAGGAGAACTAACAACACATGAGTGAAGGCAGATGAATGTCACATTTCCCCACAATGGCTGTGATGTGACCACAGATCAAAGCGTTGATTGGCCAGATGCCGCAGATGTTGTTTCTTCTGTGGTATTTATGCATGTGTGTGTGTGTGAGAGAGAGAGAGACAGGAAGAAAGAGATTTATAATGCTGATATTCATTTACCTTAGGACTGCTTATTTGACTGTAGTATATGTAAATGCATGTGTACGTGCTTGCATGTGTGTTTGTGTGTTCGTTGGAAGCCCTCTATCAGTCACGCTTATCAGATTGGGCAGTCAACAAGCAGCTGGCTCAGACTGTGGGACTGGCTGATGTTGCCTATCTGAAATGCCAAACACCAAACCATGGGCTCACTTGTCACAACAGAAGAATCTCACTATAATGGTTATATATACACTTCTTCTGTAGTTATAACTTTGAGTTATATTCAGCATAGAACACATATAATACAGTCTGGAAAACACAGGCTATATTTAAGCAAGAGAGCAATATTTCCAGCCATATGAGTTGATTATTATTGAGAGATGGCTAATAGTTGGATGTCATCATATCACTGGTTTAATGCTGGAATACACATACATCAGTTTTAGTCTGCTGAAGTCTAAATCTGGATCCATTTAAATAATTTAAGGCAGTATTTAAAAAAGAGGTCTTGGCCTCAAGTGCTTGTTTCTGGCAGGTCCTCCATATGTCAGAAATACTATTAAATTAGCTCTGACCAGCAGCTTTAGTAAGTCACCCTGTTCATGTGTCCATTCCAAAGATTTTGCAAAACTTTACTGTGTATGTGTCTACGTCCATCAACTGCTGCAACTTCTTGATTTCAGTGGATAAAGAAAAAGTTTGACCAGGCAGGCGTTTTCTAATCCTGCGCTTTCCCTAAAACATGCAGGTCTTTCAAAAACAGATTGTGAACAGATTATCATAAAAATTAATTAATTTGTCTAAACTGACTTCTCTTCTTCTGTATGAGTGTCTATGTAAGCAGCCTTTTGTTGGCAAATATTATTGTAAGTAGGCTACATGTTTTGCTGACCAGCGGTGAACAGCACTTCCTTTCATGGCCTGGTCCTCCTCAAAGCACCACACTAGTTGCAGCTTATCACAAATGATGTGCTTGTTTTAATGAGGCTGACTCCAACAGTGAAAGTCGACCATATTTAGGCACACTCAATTGTAGGTCCCATGGTGAGGATGCTTCAAAGACCATTTTTTTCCTGTTTCAGGTCCCAACCCACCTCATGAACCAGTCTACCAAGTTCCTCAACATCTGTGCTCCAATCGACCCTACTGTGCTGTGACATAACTACCTGCATCATTAACACTTGGCAACCTGCTGTCATGTCGAGCTGTTAGCACCGGCAATAATTATCATTAACATAAGTTAAATGTGGGAAAATTAACATGTATTACACTGTTGTTGTACACTGGACTTTTGTCAACATTAGGAAAAGGTTGAAATACTATGAAAGCTGAGTGGTCCTAACGAGAAACCAGATGCTATTCTGGAGGAACATTAGCATAGCAGCTATTTTCAGAAGTACACCATTACTGTACATTTATTTGACATAATACACACTTTCACACCCTCCCCAATGACTGACAACAAGCAATAGGTGGGTTTAAACTTGAGGTCTCTTTTTAAACACTTAAACACACAAGATCAGAGACTCGAATGCAAGTGAAGATGACACATGGCATGATGGACAGAGGCAGCTAAAGGCATCGATAAATTACATTTTGTAGCCTTGTTAGCAGGCTACATAGCCTTACTGTTTTGCAATCAGTGAAGAAGGGGACTAAATTGACTTAGAAAGTAAAAAATCAGCCACAGCAAAGAGAAAAAAACGAAGTAAGGCTTTTTAACTTTATACAGCTAGTAAAATGTAACAATCTAGTAAAATGAAGGATTATGAATGCTACAAAATAGGGCTAAGACTGGTATCAGCTGGGGCAGTAGCCAGGATTTTAGAAATACTATAATAAAAAACAATACAAAAAGAAATACTGGTCATGACATCCCACAAAATACCCCCAACATAAACGCCCTATAGAAAGTCCCTATAGTCTATTGCTTTTGAATTATTTGTATTTTCATATTTTCTTTATTTAGTTAGCTAATGTTTTCTCTAAATTGTATGTCTCAACATGAAGGGCTACATGGTCCAGAAATAACATTTTAGGGGAGAAATGCAATTTTTTTGTTGGACTAAATATATTTAACCATTTTAAAAATACATGGAGCCTACTGGAATCAGTTTCTATAACACCCACCATGTATACATTTTTAATAGTAGAGTAGTAGGTTGATAAAACCAACAAATTCACACCAAAAAAAAGCCTCCAAAAAACAAAGTAGCAGCCCTCCAAAGAGACACGTGAATATTCATACAAACTGATTTAAAAGTCACATGGATATTGTCAATACATAAGTTACGTAATTTCTATATTATACTTCTATGATCACATAATGTCACACTTGTCTTGCTCGAGAAACTGTAATGAAGAATGCAGAACCTAAAATACAATGCTATTGTAACTGTCAGTAACTAGTCGAACCCAGAGGCAATGGTGATGTTTAAGTTACCAGTATATTGTAATAGCCCTGCACAGCCAATGGTGGTGCTAGTGCAGCCATTTGTGGGTCACCCTTGTCTTGTAAGTTGTACAGGCCCCCTCAAGAGTCTTCCAATAGAAGATATTCAGCACCTTTTCACATGTATTTTCCCAGCTGCATCATATACTCACAGAGCTAAATCATTCAGAGGAGAAATTACATTTATGACCTACAAGCATCACCCACACACACAAATCTGTCAGTGTGCGTATGTGAGAGACACAGCATGCTTTTGGTGTATTTACGTGCGTGTGTGTGTGTGTGTGTGTGCGTGTGTGTGCGTGCGTGTGCGTGTGTGTGTGCGTGTGCGTGTGCGCGCAAGGTAACAAGAGGGCTAAGCAGTGCAACATGGTTGCCTGTGTCAGTGCTAATAACCCAACCCTGATAACTGGCATAGAATATTGATAGAGAGGAAAATGGCCCCGAGCAGATCTTTGCTTCATTAGCGAAGACTAGGGGGACGGAAACAGGAGAGTTGTTTGCAGTTGAAGGAGCAGAGAGGAGGGACAGCAGAGGGACGGAAGAGAGAAAAGGAAGGGCGGAAAAAGGGGAAAGTGAACTCAAGAAGATTGCTGCTAACCACAGATGAGCAGACAGAATCAGAAAGGAGTGAAGGTGGTCAGAAGGATAAGGGAGAGAGAGGAAATTGTTTTAAATGTTTATGTGGGTTTGTAACAGCTTTCAGAAACCAAAGGATATTGAAACACTTAGTACACGAGTGACTATGAAACACTTCCAGTAACAAATATAAAAACAGTTATGTCATTCTTTCCTGACATGGTAGCAACCATTTAAGGGTCTGAGTTGTATTCTGGCCTCCACTGTCATTGGAGAACAAGCTATCAGGACATTGCAACAATCACAATGAATCTCTCTCTCTCTCTTTCTCTCGCTCTCTCCCTCCCGCCCTCCCTGTAGGAACACAGTGTTTGTTTAATCTGGTATCACCATGGTTACCCGTCTGCCACATTTAGGTAATGTCATTAATCATCAACTTTATCATGCTGCAACCCAGACGCATGCACGCAGGAGAACAACTTTGACATTTTACACTGTCCGCTGCTGAAAACACTGAAGGGGACGACGTTCAAAGGTGTTAAACAGCAACAGTTAAAAGGCTGAGGTGTATGTATAACATGTTTACATTAAGGGAAGACTGTGTTTTCATGTGCAAAATGAAAACATGAATATTTCAATTCCGAGATCTTACATATGCTCTACTTATTTCTCTTCTCCATCCCCTCCTTTTCTCTCTCTCTCTCTCTCTATCTCTATGAACGTGTTGAATCTCTTTTGGTTGACATGACAACAGACGATGTCGCGCCTCTTGTTCTGATGACATCACTACAGGCGCCAAGCCAATCCCCAAAAAACCTATCATCTCCTCTCCTCTATCCCTTCTCTTTCTCTTTCTCTAAAACATATTGATCTATAATACAAATCACAGATATGAAGAGGAGGTGAGCAGGGGTGGAGAGAGGAGATAAAAAAAGAAGAGAACAAAATAGAGAGGAAAGCAGAGGAAGAGAAAAAATAGCCACGCCCACTATCTCCCTTGAGTCGGCTGAAATGAAGTGTGTGTTCGCTCTCATTTCCATACTGGGTGACTTTGGTATAAACCACAGACGAACAAATGCAGAATCAATCTTGGGCCAGGAGAAAGGCTGACATGAAGGCGCTTTGCGGTCTGCGTGTATGCAGGGGATTGAGACACTGAAATACTTTCCTCAGTGAGTGTGACATGAAATACATGAATGGTAAATGTGCCACAACCTTATAGCACACACAAGACATTCTCAACAACACTGAGAGTCTACAGACTTTCTAAGGGCTCTGTGAGGTTGAACTTAGACAAAGTGGTGATTTGAGTTAAATGCTAAACTTGGAATACTAACATGCTAACAATAATGCTAGCATACATTCAGGTAATATTTACCAGGTTCATTATCTCAGTTTAGTGTGTTAGCATGCTAACATTTGCTAATTAGGACTAAACGTTAATTTTAAGATTTAACCTGATGATGGTGCTGGAGTTACAGGGTCACCAAAGTCAGAAGAATTGATCCCCTAGGGACCTTGTATTTCTGTAGTAAATATCCTGGCAATCCACCTGATAGTTTTCACTCACAACCACAAATGTCCATGAAGGAAAAGTCAGATACATCCTCTGGGAGCCATGAATATCTATTTCTTGCCAATCCATTTGGTAGGTGTTGCAATATTTCACTCTGGACCAAAGGGCCAACAGACAATGCCATCCATACAGCCACAAAAACACACGCTAAATTAAATAGGCTGTACTTATATAGCGCCTTTCTAGTCATCCGACCACTCTAGGCACTTTACACTACATGTCACATTCACCCTGTTCACACACATTCGCGTACTAATGGCAGGTGCCAACTGCAACGGCACAGCCTTCAGGATCAATTTAGGTTCAGTGTCTTGCCCTAGGACACTTCTTGCAGGCTGGGCGAAGCTGGGGTGAACCTGCCGATCTTTTAGATAGTTAAATGAGTCATTTAAATACCCTCCTCTCTCTGAAGCTGGTTATAGATGTAGCTCTGGAGATGGAAAAACACACATACTATAGAAGGAGTCCTGCAACAGGCCTGTTTTAGCCATTATGATTCCAGAGTGTGAAAGTGAGTCTGGTCTTTTGGGAAGTGGACTGCTCTATACAGACATACACACTGACTCTTTCTGTCCCTCACACACACACACACACACACACGCACACACATATGTAGTGTGGTCTGGGGGGAAGTGGTCCGTGGAGCACACACATCAAGACTGGCCTAGATAGATGGGATGGCATGGGACACATGCGCACACACTTTTACACACATATACAGTCAAGGATACTGTAATGGCCTATATAGTTGGATCATTTCATCCCGGAACACCTTACCCTTGTCTTAATAAGAAAAAGAGGGACAGAGTGAAGAGGCAAAAAGGAAGGAAGGGAAACAGGAAAACATACACAGCTGGTAAATTTCAAGGAAGAAAGAGTTGGACACACAATATGAAGCAGAATGTCAGAGAGAGAGGAGGGAGGAAACAATTTAAAAAAGAAGACTGTGAAAGACGAAAGAAGGGGACAGTAATGTAGCAGGATTTTTTGAAGACTCGCCTTCTAACCTTAGCTTCATCCTCCCGAGTCCAGCCCTGTCACTATGGTAACCACTGATGAAAAGAACAGAACAGAGCGTAACAGAAACGCAGACAAACTGGAATAGAAATAAAGAAAAAGAACAATACTAGAAGTCACAGTAACCAGCACATCTTAATCAAGCTACTGATGCAGTGTTTTTGGAGATTAACTCAAACTCAGGACTAAATGTCAGGATATCTTACCCTTTGCTGAATATATTTTAAACTATTAATCTTTTGATCCATCTCCCAAAAGTCTCCCAGCTTTATGAAAGTCTGATACTAAATCACTTAAGTACCCCTTTAAACTTTAAAGAATGTAGTGTTGCTGTACATTCAGTGACTTGTCATGAGAGACAGCGAGCCGCGAGATTAACAGAAGGATGCCACATCAAACAAACGCATTACGGAGGCCTCCAATGAATAATTACTTCCTCCTCAATGTCGTACATGGGATCAGAGCGCTGCTATAAATGGAAACGTCTATTTCTGATCCGAAATGATCAGAGCACAACATAC
>NW_024042813.1:0-22484 GCF_014851395.1 Micropterus salmoides | reverse complement strand
AAGTAGGCTGACAGAGCTGTTTTATGCAGTTTAAACATTGGATGAACTGATTCTTTTGTCTTAATACAGATGATGCTGAGTCATTAATAAATTACTGATGACATGAAGTTATGATAGATCAGCTGGCTGAATATAGGCCGTTTTTTATTTCGCTTACTTGCTCTGACAGATGACAATATCCATTTTCTGCGGTGAACATTGAACGTTACAATCAGGCTGCGCAGTGTTTCACTTGTGCACAGACACTAACCTCGTATCACAGCCACACACACACAGGCTAAACGTTCTGTTTGTGGAAGTTATTCACGAGAGTGAAGAAGACGCAACGGTCACTACAACAAGCCTCCTCCACAAGCGGCTCATCTGCTGCTGTGAAAACGGAACCAAACAGGAGTTCTCTTAAATAAAACTGCTGACACATAAAGTCAGAGCAGACAGAGAGACAGAGAGAGAGACCGCTAAAGGAAAAGCAAGGTGAGCAGATTACTGTAGTCTGTGATTAAACACAAAAATAAATTGGAGAATTAAGTAGAATTAAAATGGTGTGCAATTATTTTCAGCTCCTTCCAGTGAAAATGCTGTTTTTTTAGAATCCATGTTTAATTATGACCATACAATTGAGACCAGTGAGAATAGATAACATTTATACCGGTGCCGATGGGGATCCTAATAAAATAGATATTCCCAAAAAATGGTTACACAAATGTTTGTGTATGCTGTCAGTTATATCCTAGAAAGAAATAAAATGGGAATCCGCAAAATTAGAATCGGCAGACCTTTTAAAAAATCAGTACTGGAATCAGCCAGGAAAAATGATCTGTGCATCTCTTACTACAGCGATAATCCTATGTGTGAATCGATATTAGGCTGATACCGCCGATCTACCAGACACAATAGTCAATTTACATTATTGTTTGCAATCCACGTGTTTCCTGTCTGTCCTACATTGTTTTATAACTGCTGTACTACAACTGAGAATCAGGATTAATAAAGTTATTTAATATGCCACTGATGACTACATTCAGGACTGAAACAGAACTTGGATGTGATACTGTAAGTACAAGAAATGTCCACTGATAAGCCTTTGACTGCACAGATGCTTCTAATAATAATGATAATATACATTTTATTCATAGGCGCCTTTCATAGGTGCCAACACTCAAAAAACATAATAAAAACAACATTATAATTACACAACTATAATTACACTGTATAAAATATTTGTACATAAACAATTGGAAACAAAGATTGCTGTGGCCTGATAAATAGTGATCAGTTGGGATATGCCAGTTTAAAAAGACTTTTCAGGCAGATTTTAAAAATGTAAAGTGAGTCAATGGTGCGGATGTCTGGTGGAAGAGCGTTCCAGAGATGTTGATGATACAGGCAGCCGAGTTCTGAACCAGTTGAAGTTTATGTATGAATCTGAGAGGAAGACCAACGAGAAGAGAATTACAATAATCAATGCGGGATGTGACCAGTGTGTGAACGAGAATGGCTGTACTAGTGGGTGAGAGAGACGGTCTGAGGCGATTACGTAAATGGAAGTATGCAGACCGAGTGACATTATTAATGTGAGCTTGAAATGAAAGTGTGCTGTCGAGGATCACACCCAGACTCTTGACCTGAGGGGAGGGGGAAACTGTGGAGTTGTCAATGTTAAGAGAAAAACTGTCAGATTTATTCCAAGTGGATTTGGTGCCAATGAGGAGAACCTCGGTTTTGTCACTGTTCAGTTTGAGGAAGTTGCTGGAGAATCAGGATTTGATTTCTGTTGATTTAGTCAGAGAGGGAGGTGGGTGAGAGAGCTGAGGTAGGTTTTCTGGACTGGTAGAGCTGTGTGTCATCCGCATAGCAGTGGAAATGGGTGTTAAATTGATAGAATTTTAAGAGGAACTAGATACACTCAAAAAATTATTCAAGCCCTTCTTAGAGGTGACACATTTAAATATGATTTGCATTATTTAAATATAGCCTATCTATTTATATTATATGTATATTTATTTAAGTTGTTTAACAAAAATGTATTGATAGCTTCAGCTATGTTACGTTAGATCGCCAAATAAAAGTTTCATTCGGACAATGAGTATGTGTGAGACCGCGTGCTCTTTCAGCCCATCTCTCCATCCTCTGGCTGCAACCAACACAAAGGCAAAGTTTCAGGGATGCTGCAAAATAAAAGGTGAAAATCCACTACTTGGTAAGTGTACGTTCATTCCGTAATACTGACCGAGATGTATACAACAGTTAAATGAGACGAATTTCACTCCAGTTGGAGGGAGTTGGCTGGCTAACGTTAATTTTAGGTGGCTAGTTTGTGTTTGTGTACTTTTAACATTACTATTTAACGTTAGTGACCGTTGGATGCCACATTGACTGCTTCGGTACATTGTTACAGTAAGTTACCTGTAGACGAATAAAAGTAACAACGAGTAACTTAGCTGCCGATTTTCTTTGAGTGTACGATTCCAGTATGGTGGCGACAGGCTTTTGGCAGCCACAGACCAAAGTGGTCAATGTCACGTAACGGTAGTTTAGATGTCGATGGCTCGTTCTGTGTTTTGCATTAAGGCTGTGGGTGTACACTCCTGGTTAGTTATGACAGCCTGCCACCTTAGCTGCCGAGACCGGGCTGTACACTGGGCAGGTACGTGTGTTTGTCACATAACGTTATGGTGTCAATGTAAGGACGCAGAATAAGGGTCTTTGGCTCAGCGATGTCTGCCAAAGTCTCTGAAACACCTGGAGATGGCTTATGGTAGAGAAATGAGGGCAACAGCTCTGGTGGACATTCCTGCAGTCAACATGCCAATTGCATGCTCCCTCAAAACTTGTGACATCTGTGGCATTGTGCTGTGTAATAGAACTGCACATTTTCGAGTGGCCTTTTATTGTGGCCAGCCTAAGGATCACCTGTGCAATACCTATCCTGTCTGATCAGCATCTTGATATGCCACACCTGTGAGGGGGATTATCTCAGCAAAGAAGTGCTCTATGACACAGATTTGTGAACAATATTTGAGATGAATAGGTCTTTTGTGTACATAGAGAAAGTCTTAGATCTTTGAGTTCAGCTAATGATGAATATTTTGGTACCTTGATTTCCCTCTTTTGTTATACAATGTTCAGTCTCTAAACCAATTATTTAGCCAATTTTAAATTAGTTTTAAAACTACTTGGTAAGAAGCAAAACATTGCAAACAAAAACAAACTTTCATTCCAGGATTTTCAAGGGCACCCCCCTTGATAGCGGAAGACTAGAAACACCATTTACATAATCAGTGAACATTTCAAATTAGCTATATACACTTATCCATACTTTAGATTTGATATTGGCAGTACTTAGCTATATTCTGTCACTTTTCATACATACAAGTACAGTACAGTACATAGACTCCATATCTATATGTAACTCCACTAAGAATGATCCTTCCTGGTAACCTGCTTACATTTTTGGCATTGGACCATAGTAATATTTTGTATTTTATGTTTGCACAATATATTTATACTTTCTTACTTTGTATTGCAACTGTTGCACAACAATTTCCCGCAGGAGTTCTATCTTATCATAGCTATGTATTTCTTGGAACCTACACATAAATTTCACAAAATTATAGCTGATCGCTGACTGTCACTTCACTGTGGTCAAGACACAACGAGTTTAATGGACAAGTTTTCTCTAATAATGTGGCTGTTCATGGAAAAAATGTAATTGTGCCTATTAGAGACAGAGAGACGGAGAGATTGTGTTGCTTTGGCTAGTGCCAGCAAGACCTCTGTAATCATCCACCTCATGTTTCTAGCAAAGCAACCTTAAAAACCTTCTCAGAGTAGAAAATAGCCCCAACTGGCCAAAAATCCCCAGACTGACATATATTTGAATCTGTTTTTAGGCTGATGAGCACAAGTACTTCATAAACATTTTTAACCAAAGCAATAATCCTGATCTCTACAAACTGAGTGGTCAATGTCACGTAATGGTAGTTTAGATGTCGATGGCTCATTCTGAGTTATGCATTAAGAGGGAACAAAATATGGTGTTATTAATGAAACCATGTCAACCTGTTCTGGGAAAACCTCTCAATAAAATGATGAATGTGAAAATGAGCATAATATGACCACTTTAAACCTGAAATCCAAACTTTCTGCACACTGTCGCCCTCTACAGCAGTGAGGAAACTGAAATGATGTTCAAACTACAGAGTTACTGTGGAAGCTGGCTGTTCAATCATCCACTGCAACACCTTTAAAATTATACATCTAGCAAAGTATAATAGAGCGGGGCTTTGTTTAATTTCAATCATTTTAAATATATGACTGGATGCTGTGAAATTCTTAGCTTCGAGTTTGATGTGTCTGTTTTGGAAAGACTTTATTGGCTTTTGTACCAAGGACAGGCATGACGTGAAAGGGCAATCAGTATTTCTTAAAAGCAATGTATTACATAAGTTAAAAAAAGTTAAAATAACATTTTGCATACCAAGATAAATCTTGAGCGTATGCAATATACAGTGGGGAGAACAAGTATTTGATACACTGCTGATTTTGCAGGTTTTCCTACTTACAAAGCATGTAGAGGTCTGTAATTTTTATCATGGGTACACTTCAACTGTGAGAGACGGAATTTATAACAAAAATCCAGAAAATCACATTGTATGATTTTAAAATTTTATTTTTAAAATAATTTTACATGTAATTGCATGACGTAAGTATTTGATACATCAGACAAGCAGAACTTTGGTACAGAAACCTTTGTTTGCAGTTACAGAGATCATACGTTTCCTGTAGTTCTTGACCAGGTTTGCACACACTGCAGCAGGGATTTTGGCCCACTCCTCCATAAGACCTTCTCCAGAGCCTTCAGTTTTGGGGATGTCGCTGGGCAATACGGACTTTCAGCTCCCTCCAAAGATTTTCTATTGGGTTCAGGTCTGGAGACTGGCTAGGCCACTCCTTAGTTGCCCTGGCTGTGTGTTTCGGGTCGTTGTCATGCTGGAAGACCCAGCCACGACCCATCCTTCAATGCTCTTACTGAGGGAAGGAGGTTGTTGGCAAAGATCTCGCGATACATGGCCCCATCCATCCTCCCCTCAATACGGTGCAGTCGTCCTGTCCCCTTCACAGAAAAGCATCCCCAAAGAATGACGTTTCCACCTCTATGCTTCACAGTTGGGATGGTGTTCTTGGGGTTGTACTCATCCTTCTTCTTTCTCCAAACACGGCGAGTGGAGTTTAGACCATAAAGCTCTATTTTTGTCTCAGACCACATGACCTTCTCCCATTCCTCCTCTGGATCATCCAGATGGTCATTGGCAAACTTCAGACAGGCCTGGACATGCGCTGGCTTGAGCAGGGGGACCTTGCGTGCGCTGCAGGATTTTAATCCATGACGGCGTAGTGTGTTACTAATGGCTTTCTTTGAGACTGTGGTCCCAGCTCTCTTCAGGTCATTGACCAGGTCCTGCCGTGTAGTTCCGGGCTGATCCCTCACCTTCCTCACGATCATTGATGCCCCACGAGGTGAGATCTTGCATGGAGCCCCAGACCGAGGGAGATTGACCGTCATCTTGAACTTCTTCCATTTTCTAATAATTGCACCAACAGTTGTTGCGTTCTCATCAAGCTGCTTGCTTATTGTCCTGTAGCCCATCCCAGCCTTGCGCATGTCTACAATTTAACCCTGATGTCCTTATACAGCTCTTTGGTCTTGGCCATTGTGGAGAGGTTTGATTCTGTTTGAGTGTGTGGACAGGTGTCTTTTATACAGGTAACGAGTTCAAACAGATGCAGTTAATACAGGTAATGAGTGAAGAACAGGAGGGCTTCTTAAAGAAGAACTAACAGGTCTGTCAGAGCCGGAATTCTTACTGGTTGGTAGGTGATCAAATGCTGCAATAAAATGCAAATTAATTATTTAAAAATCATACAATGTGATTTTCTGGATTTTTGTTTTAGATACCGTATCTCACAGTTGAAGTGTACCCATGATAAAAATTACAGACCTCTACATGCTTTGTAAGTAGGAAAACCTGCAAAATCAGCAGTGTATCAAATACTTGTTATTCCCACTGTAACTGCAATTCAACTTAAACCTTCTGCTACATGCTGCTGCTGAATGCCTGCTGCTAATGAAAACTAAAACTAAAAATGTTCGGAGTTGAAGGTAAATGTATCCACTTTCCCCACAGCCCCTCGTTCTCCACTGGAATACTTCTCTCTGTTTCCATCCAGGTGAGTCCCCTCTGCTGTGACTGCATCAGTAGAAAGTCACATACAATTTGCTGAAGCGCTGATATAAACATGATCAGATTCCAGCTGATGGGAGAGAGAAAAAAGTCAAAGTAAATTTTTATATTAAAATTTATGTAGAAGCTGACAAAATACATCCCTTTGGTAGAGAAAGTTCTGTCACTGTGGCCCAACAGCTTTCTCACCTCTATAGTCTCCATGCATTCATTTGTTTCAGCGGTGGAGCTCAGAGTTGTCTTCTTCCTGAATTGATAAAAAAATAAAGAAACAAATAAATTAGATAAATGAAATAGATAACTCCAAAACTATGAAAGAAAATAATCAAAATTATGGATCTGATTCTTAATTATAATTCACCTCATCAACAGACAAAACATAAGTAGAGGAATCAGCATCACAACCACCAGAGTCAACCTGATGATGTTTATTATCATTGTTGATTTGTCTAGAAATGGAGATAGACAGTTATAAACTGTGCTGGATCTTGCCAGGTCTGATTCATGAATGAATTTGATAGGTGATACTGTCTCTTGATCAGCCAGGTGGTGTCATGGAGAAACGTACCTGCCACAACAATCAGATGTAAGGTGGAGTTATGACGTCCTCTTCTGTTCTGGGCTTCACAGTAATAATTCCCACTGTGTTCAGCTCTCAAGTCAGTGATGGTGAAGTTCTGTCCTGATGCTTTTGGTGAGTCTTCATTCTCCTTGTACCAGGTGTATTTAGCTGCTGGGTTAGCATCACTGCTGCAGGTCAGAGTCACTGAACTGCCCTCCACTATCTCAGCAGAGGGACTCACTGACACAGAGGGAAGCTTTGGAGCATCTGGGGAATATATATAGAAATATTGAGAGTTTTTAGTTAAACAAGGTTGTTGTTTTGAGTGTCAGCTACTGGAATTTTGTACTAAAATGACTCTAATTGTGGAAGTTACAGTTGATTCATGTAACTCAGACTGCTGAAGCTTCAAATTAGCTTCAACTGAACTGTGGAACGCATGTTGCTCTACAAAGGTGGCTCATCTTTGCCAGGAAGAATGATTAGTGACCAAAACAACTTTAATGTACAAATGGCATGTGAGTATACTATAAAGTTAAAATTGAAAATATCTCAAATTATGCTTTATACCCCTTGTGATGCTACTTTAGAAGGTGTTATTTGTTCTACCTGCCTAAGCTTATCAGACGTTTTCGTCCACTATCTGTAATTAAACACATTGTATGTGGAAGTGCTTTGCTGATGTTTTGTACTTACACTGGACATCTATGGATACAGATGTGGAGTTGATCTGGCCCAACTCATTCTCAGACTTGCAGTGGTAGATCCCGCTGTCCTTAGAGCTGATAGAGGTGAAATTATAAACGTCTTCTGGTCCCTGAATCAGTGTTTGGTTCTCCTTGTACCAGGTGTATTTAGCTGCTGGGTTAGCATCACTGCTGCAGGTCAGAGTCACTGAACTGCCCTCCACTATCTCAGCAGAGGGACTCACTGACACAGAGGGAAGCTTTGGAGCATCTGGGAGAGAACATGTAGAGAAATACAACAGTTTTCAGGCAAACATGGTTGTTGTTTTGAGTGCCATCTTCTGGGAGGGTCACCAAAGAGAAACATTAATAACAGATTAACAGGATATGTCATAATTCACCTGATGCCTTATTTACTAATGCGAAAATGAAAAAACGAAATTCAACTCAAGAGTACTGATGATTGGATGTTATTGAGTCTTGATCCAACACCAACTGCTTAGTCTGTTCCTCCTGCTAATAATGTCATCAGCCTCTCTTCCACGTCCAGCACTGTGCCATGATTGCTGACATAAAAGTGTAAGTAAAATCTTATCCTGCAAAGACTGGACATATTTAAGCCTTTTTTTTTCTTTTTTTTAAAGTTGTTTCACTCACATTTCACATTAATGATGTATTTAGTTGTCTTCCTCCCCAGCTGGTTCTCAGCTGCACAGTAATACTCTCCAGAGTCAGAGGACTGGATGGAGCTGAAGACAAGCTGTGGTTCTTCACTGAGCAGAGTTTGGTTTTCCTTGTACCAGGTGTATTTAGCTGCTGGGTTAGCATCACTGCTGCAGGTCAGAGTCACTGAACTGCCCTCCACTATCTCAGCAGAGGGACTCACTGACACAGAGGGAAGCTTTGGAGCATCTGGAGGAGATATAAACATGTTTTACTTAAAGATTAGAATATGTTATCATATATGATTGACTCATTTCATTAAAAACTCCTCTGTGTTTGTGTATTTTTGATTCTCTCTAGTATTTGTCACAGTGGCCAATAACAAGCCTTTAATCATTTGTAATTTTCAACGACTCCAAACATTTGTCTCTATTTACAGGATGCTGGTTGTGTTCAGGTCCTTTTTTGCTGAGTCAGTCTTCCTGACAGTCTTCTCAGTTAAGTTGTTGTTGTTGGCAGCTGAGTCTACATAATAGACTGTATAAAATGATTTGGGGTTGGGAGCTAACTAGTGTTGTGTCGTTCAAGAACGTTTCGTTTATAAGACCTAATCGTGTGTATGACTCGGGAGGAACGGGTTGTCTCAGTGAGTAATTCGTTCATTTTCACGCATGCGTGAAGGATCTTGGACTCTTACGTTCACTCATCACACGGCAGCTGCATGGGCTCCGTCAGCACAGGAAACAGTATTGATTAGTTCACGACTCTCAACTGTGGGTCTGTATGAGTCGTTCATTTGTCACGTGACAGCTCGCTACTGTGGAGCAGGCATGAACGACTCGTTCACCGCTCACATGGGTCCTCCTCAGTCTTTTGTTCATTCGGCAGAGTGAGTGACTGCCAGCGCCGGAGAATGAGAGGCAGGTCGGCTGTCAGGTAACAGTCACTGGACTGACATTATATAGCTATTTTGTTAATTATGTGACATTATAAAGCATAACGTTATTATTAAGTTATAGTTTTAACACAGCCGCACCGTAACTTTAGTCCTGCTAGTGTTTACAGCCAACAGCTGATGAGAGTTGTTCTGTGTCCGCTCCACTTCAGAGCCCTGACAGGGTATATTTATATGTAATATAATGTATTATATACATAAGCCTTTATATGGCTGGTCTGGTTGTATACTATTCGGGAAAGATTGTGAAAATGGAAGGATTTAGCCGGTTAGTGGTGATTACATATTGACAACATATTTCTGTGGTTTTTACATGGTTTGAATTTGGTTGTGGGCCCAGGGGGGTTTATATAATTATGATGGAGAGTGATCAACAGGTGAATTTGTGCATTATACTTTGTCAATTAAAGCAAACCAGGTAACCTTTCGTGTTTGAGAACAGCGCTGTTTTTTAATCGCCCACTAGAGGGCTGCAGCGCCGCTACGAAATGACTGAAAAAAAGATTAGTTCATTTTAATGAACGAGATTTGAAGATTCGAGTCTGTCAAAAGAGTTGGACTTGCCATCACTAGAGCTAACCTTAAATTAAAAGGCTCTTATTAACACACTCCATCTTGTACTTTCTTTACATCATCTTCACAACTCAGAATGCAACTACACACTTGCTATCTTTATAAGACTGAACAAGAATCTTCAGTCTTGGTTGTGTTCAGATCCTGTTCCAGAGTTTTAGTTTTTTTGTAATAGTTTGCAAATGTATTGTAAAGTCTGTGTTTTTTTCCTGACACAGTGCAGTAAACTCACACACTGAAGGAGAGGGGAAACCCTCCTGTCCTTTTACAGCACAGGAATAACTGTCTGCAGGATAAACATTGACTGAATAAGATGATGTTTTTGTCTGAACTTTCTGTCCATTCTTGAACCAGATGTAGGAAGAATGATCAGGTGGACGACAGCTGCCGAGACACTTCAGCTGTGCCATAGTATAAATCTGGTGGACTGTTGATCTGATCACCTGCACCTGGAGATCTGGATCTGTGAAGAAGAAACAAAACTGTCAAAATACCCACATGAAAAAACAAACATGACACATTTATATTATTGTTTCCTAGATTTTGAACACTAGGAAATAATTAATGAAAATGTTACCTGTGACAGACAAAGTGACTCCAGGTGAACCAGTAAATCTTCCATCTGGCTGGTTTGTTATGAACATGAACTTGTACTCAGCTGAGTCGCTCTCTCTCAGGTCTGTGATTCTCAGAGTGCAGATGTTGTTAGAACAACTGTTCTGCAAACGACCTGCGTATCTTAAGTCTGTTTTCAGATCCACAGGTACATATCCATTCATCTGAGTAAACCAGAATGTTTCTTCAACTGTAGTATCACGGCCATTTATTCTGGATGGGTATGTGAGGGTGCATCTTATTTCCACTGTTGATCCTTTTAAGGCACAGATCTGAGTAGAAGTGTAAGTCACTCTCCAGCCATTCTGACCTTGTATCACTGTAACAGACTCAACACCATCAGACTTCTATTTGTAGTAGAGGTGCTTCAGTGTGTGAAAATACATTTACAAAAACTACTTTGGCTTCAATGCCATCCCACTGTAAGTAAATGTTAGGCACGATAAGTGCCAATAGGTGTGTTTGAGGTGACTGGCTGACTTTTGCCGATTTGATAGAGACGTGGTATAAAAATGGCGCTGTCAGTCGGACACGTTCTAGCTGTGTGAGCTAACTGTGAGCTGAGATCAATGACTGATCTTGTGGCATTTGCAAAAAAAAAAAATTGCTGCGAGATCAGGCAACAGGTGGTTCTTCCTTTGTGCATCTGAAGAAGATTTTAATGGTGACATTTTGCAGCGGCAGCAAAAATCAGACAATTTCTAACCAGCATGCCCTATTTTTTGTTCAGAATCAGGTTTATTACCAGGTACATTCTCACATACGAGGCATTTGCCTTGGTATAAATTGGTGCTTACAGTACACATGGAACAAATAGAAATGTATAAAAAGTAAAGACAACAAAAAAAATGTACAAGCACACAAAAATTAAATGCTATAATACAGTGCTGACAGGCGTGTGTAAACGTTCACAACATGAGCATAAAACACAGTTGAGTGTTGTAGTTACGATTCGTGGGCAGGAAACAGGTTGGTTGGACCCAAACACAGACACAGGAAACAGGCAGGTTCAGTTCAAGAGGTTTATTCCAAAAACTAAAGCGAGCACACGTACAGACTGAGTAGCTGAGTCCAGAGAAATCCAAAGGCATTAAATCCAAATGAGCAATGAAACAAAAATCCAAACAGGTAATCAAGACTCCATGAGACAGGCAGGAACATGAGCTGGGAAATAGCAGGACAAGACGCCGAACGAGACAGGGAAACTGAAGCCAGGGAGTAACAATGACCAGACAAGGACTGAAGACAAACAGCAAACATTTAACACTAGGGGCTAATGAGCAGGGCGGGAGCAGCACAGGTTACCGGGATCAGGACTTAAGAGACAGAGAGTCAGCAGGGGAAAACAGACAGACACCAATGAACTACCACTAACAGACTGACCTAAGATTAAACACAGAACACAGAGCAAACATGGCCAAAATAATACAGGAGTAGCAGGAGTAAGACAAACATGAACTAAAGCACAGAACAAGAACTAAGGCACTGGACTAAGAACTGAGGCAAAGAACTAAAATGCAGAATAAAGACTTAAGCTAAGAGACAAGACATAAATAACTAAGGACAAAGCACGCGAGAAACAGAGGCAAATAGGTGGCAAACACATGAAACTATGGAAAAAACTCAAACATAACCCAAAACTAAACTCATAACAGTTGTAAAGTGTGGGTTCAGGAGGGTGTGTGTGTGTTTGGGGAGGGGGGCATGAGAGTCAGTGACAGTGGGGACCTGGGCCTTGTTGAGGAAGCCCACTGCAATCGGAAAGAATCAGTCCTTGTGGTGAGAGGTTTTGGTCTTGATGCACCGCAGCCTTCTGCCAGAGGGGAGTGTTTGAAACAGTTTGTGTCCGGGGTGGGAGGGATCAGCCACAATCTTTGCTACACGCCTCAGAGTCCTGGAGGCGTTCAGGTCCTGGAGAGATGGAAGGTGACAGCCAATCACCTTCTCTGCAGAGCGAACGATACGCTGCCTGTCCTTGTCCCTGGCAGTGGCAGCAGCGTACCAGATGGTGATGGAGGAGGTGAGGATGGACTCAATGATGGCGGTGTAGAAGTGCACCATCACTGTCTTTGGCAGGCTGAACTTCTTCAGCTGCCGCAGGAAGTACATCCTCTGCTGGGCCTTCTTGGTGAGGGAGGTTATGTTCAGCTCCCACTTGAGGTCCTGGGAGATGATGGAGCCCAGGAAGCGGAAGGAGTCCACAGTGGTGACTGGGGAGTCACAAAGGATGATGGGGGAGGGTGGGGCTGGGCTCTTTCTAAAATCTACAATCATCTCCACGGTCTTCAGAGCGTTAAGCTCCAGACTGTTCTGGCTGCACCAGCACACCAGATGGTCGATCTCCCACCTGTAGGCGGACTCATCCCCTCCCGAGATGAGCCCAATAAGGGTGGTGTCTGTTCGGTCTGCATGAGCTGTGCGTCGTGCATGTTGGCCTGCGGTGGAATGTAAACAGCGAGCAGAAAGTAGCTAGCTAACTCGCAGTGAGAATAGAATGGTTTAAAGTGTATCAGACAGAGCAGTGAAGAAACAGCAATGTCTGAAACAGTGCACTTTAACACAGTACTTACTGAACAGGATGAAAAACGCTGAATATTAAATAGTAGAAGGATGTAATACATAAAATAAATAGTCTTCTTGCTCAGTTGCTTTCCTTCCTGTGGTCAACCTGCGGCAGCGTGTGAATAGAAACACTGAGGTGTGATAGTGTATGTGTAGTGTACAAAGCAAATGAAACAGACATGTTCTAGAGAGAGAAATTGCCAAATCTACTGAGGTTTAAAAAGTAAACTATAGCTGTATTCAGGAAGGAGGTAAAGGTAAACTCTATCTGTAGCCTAACTATCATTTTTAAAGCATTTGACTGGTAATGACTTTGAAAACACAAATACACACAATTCAGATTGTTCACAATCAACATTTTGTATAGTTCAGTTGTTAAAGTTTACATTATTAAGGTATAAGCATACAGCGATAGTGCTGGTGTAAAAAACATACACGTCTCTGTTGGTCGTCTTGAAATAACTTTAATTTAAAGAAAGAGAAGTGAATGTCGCACACAGGCACGGAGCTGATTGCTCATTGCAGAGGGGGCGAGGACTTCTAGTAGGCACTTTTTTCACACTTAATTTGTTACACAAAACAGAGAGAAACCTGAAATACAGCTCTGAGCTGCTTTCACATCTGTAGTTCGCTTCTCCTCACCCAGACCAGGCCATACTGGACAGACTAAGGCCATAACCTCAAGCAAGGGTCGTCACCAGGTGGCTCCACCAGGGGATCTCGGTGTTGAGAAACCCAACCAAGTAGGCTAATCCTGAAAACTTTTCTGAGGCAAGAAAAGATCGTTCAGCTGTTCCTGGTATGGAAGCAGAGACTGGCTGAAATATTCTGTTCTGTATTTAGATACTGCATACTGCTACCCGTGTAGAATGTTTTGAGTACCCTCCTCTCCCACAAACACCACCTTTACGATTAGCGGATCTTGCGACTGAGGACTTAAAAATCATTCAGCGTCAAAATAACACTAGATTTTGAAGCTATGTGGAAGGAAAAGGAGAGTCAGATTCAGGCCCGTAAAGAAATCCCAACTTTAATCATGCAGAACATTTGGAAGGCGATAGATACTACTTGTCATCAAAAATTACTGTTTTCGAGTTCCTTGCAGTGAACCAGCTGCCTTTTAGAGGTTACCATGATGCTTTTGATAGTATGGTTGACAATGGATGCGGATTATTTTTGTCTATATTTGAGTATTCTTTGTGGAAAGTTGGCCAAGATAGCGCAGACAATCCCACACAATGTTGGGTATTCTAGCCATTCAAAACAGTTTGATAGAGATAATGAGTACTTTGGTCACGGAGCACATGGTGAAAATAGGTTGGCAAGTTGGTTTATACAAAAAAAAGTGAATGGAACTCAAGACCCATCAGAAAAAGAGAATATTTCGATAGTTGTGCATTTTGTGAGCTAACTGAACTTCTTCTGACATTTGCCTTCGCTGAGATTTTTTGATCATTTGATGATCGAGCCACACTGCTCCAAGAAATTAAGAGTCTGTGCCAAATAAGAGACGATGCACACTAAACACAACCTTCGCTATGTATGTAGTTGATGGAAGTACATGAAGATCTCAGCAACAAAACAGAGATATGCAGGATTTATTTCAGCTGTATCAGTGCAGTTTGGGGGGAAATGAAGAAGCACTTTTAGGAGCGCAGTTGTATGCTGATGGATGCACTCCGATCTGTGGACCCAAAGGATACTACTTTTTTGGATGTGGGTGGCTGTGTCTCAGGCGGTAGAGCAGCTTGCCTGTTGATCGGAAGGTTAATGGTTCAATCCCCGGCTCCTGCAGGCTGCATGTTGAAGTATCCTTGAGCAAGATACTGAACCCCAAATTGCCCCTGGTAGCTAATCAAAAAGCTCAGAGAGGAGTGTGTGATCTGGGGGTGGTTTCACACCTGTAAATTTCATTCAGATCAAACTAAAAAAAGGTCTGGACCAAATGAGATAGGTGTGAAAGCCCCTTAGACTGCTTGCTTTCTGTGGTTATAAATACAACCATTGGCACTAATTCTATTTCCACCTGGTGTAGCAGCGAACCACAGACAGAGGTGACTTATGGGGAAGTTAGAGAGACAAGAGAGAAACAGATGTTTCCATACGCCTCCCCTGCTGATTTAAAATGATTATTGGGAAATGTAAATACAGTGGCAAGAAAAAGTATTTGAACCTTTTGGAATTTCATGGTTTTCTGCATAAATTTGTTATAAAATATGATCTGATCTTCATGTCAAGTGTATTGACAAACATAATGTGTCTAAAATAATCACATAAAATAAATTCTGATCCCTCATGTCTTGATAGAACACACTCATTAAACATTCAAAATGGCAGTGGAAAAAGTAAGTGAACCCTTATAATCAAGAACTGGTTGACCCCGCCCCAAAAGGCGGATTTTGTTTTTCTGAAGCCATTCTGTTGTGGAATTGTTCCGGTGTTTTGGGTCTTGTTGCGTATGCAGAAAACCATGAAATTCCAAAAGGTTTACATACTTTTCTTGCCGCTGTAAATAATGCTTTGCTTTTGGTGGCAGCTTAGTTTAGCTTTAGTTAGCGCCTCACCTTGTCCAGTGTAAAGCAGCCATCTTTTTCTGCATCTGAGCCAGAGTTTGATCAGCCCAAACAAGGTGTAGCGGGGGCCTATTAATGGGGTACTAAGAGGTGGATTCAATGACAATATAAACAGGCCACAGTGCCCACGCTGCTGCTGTTTACTTTTTTGCCAAAATCAAGATGCACAAACAAACTTTATTTAAAAAACTCAACAAAAATGCATGCTCAGTCAGGCAGATTTGTTCCAAGGTGAGCCTCTTTAAACCGTGGGCCTGAGGCGGCTGCGCCCTCTACCCGGCCCCACCCCTCACTACAGGTCACACCGAATTGCATAATATCACACATCAAATCTTTTTACTAAAAACACCATCCTCTGAGTGTTAACGGCCTCACAGTATAAATGTAGATGTACAGTACCTTGTACAGATAGAAGGAAGACAATAAATCCACTCGCTGCTGCTGTTAAATTCATAGCTGCTCCACACGTCTGTTAAATCACATCAGCAGGTAGAGGTAGATCATGTATGAGAATCTTGTATGTTAGTTAGTCACAACAAACATTTCTAATCAAAAAATGATGAATGTTGTCTTTGAAGACAGGCTGTCTCTCTGTGCTTGGTACAGTTGTGCTAAATGTTAAAAAGCTGCGCTGGCTTCCTTCCTCTTTACATAATTAACATGTATCAGATGCATTTCTGTAAATCACTTGTCTCCAAGTTGAAGTGAATAAATTACTGGGTGCGTGTGCTGCACGCATTCGCTGCTTATGTTCTTCCATTCTTATGGTGTCTTTGCACTTGTCTTTGAACCACAGTCCCATTTCTGAGGTTAATGGACATGTTTGGACAATTAGCCCTTCCCTTCAAATTTATAAAAATTAAAGGGTTCAACATCTGTGTCCATGTATGACGCAAACTGAAACACACTTGTCAGTCAGATTGTTGACACGACTCAGCATTGACAGTCTGTGTTCTTCACACAAGACATGTAATGTCTTTGCACTTTATTACATTTGTTGGGTGTGAATGCTGACTCAGGATTCACAGCTCATGTTCTTTGATTTATACTTATTGTTAGTGTGATTTGTGTTCAGACAGTTAGCCGTTTCCTCCAAATCATTTAAAACTCAGAGGTTCAACATCTGTGTCGAGTGTCCACACGAAAAGTAGGAAGTCATGACCCGTAGTGTGGTTCTCAAATAGAGTTCCTGTTCATTGTTCACATCTCTGTTGTGATTGTGGGGAGCAAGGCATTTTGATCTATGTTTGATTCGATGTTGATCAACCAGTAGGCCAGAAGTTGAGTCTGCTGACATGATAATATTCATTCTCCCAATGTAGGATTTAAAATATTCAAAGGATTCTGCCACTGATGACTACGTTCAGGACTTTGAATTTTGATTTAACATCTTAATCATGACTTTTACATTGAATGTAAAACGCTTCATCAAACACATTTTTCTGATTTTGTGAAAACAGTCCTCATATTACTAATATCCCAGTTTAGACAAAAAGGAGGACAAAATAACAGATTCTTTAATAATATTAAACAAAACCATCTTCTGAAAGAATTAACAGAAACAATTTGTCTCAAGCTAAAATCCAATACCTTCTACACATTTTTGCCCCCTGCAGCAGTGTTACTAATAGACTGTATGCTTTACACGCACAGTTACACAGTTGTCATGAAGGGCAAAATTAGCAATATACACTAAAACCATCTTCTGTACCAGGCTGTAAAAATGTTTTATTCTGCTGTAAAGTTGGGCATTTTAACATGGGGGTCACTGGGGATTGACTCCCTTTTGGAGCCAGCCTCAAGTGGCCACTCGATGAATTGCAGGTTTTGATGCCTTCTGGTCCTTGAAGCGCTGTTGATTCTGATTGTGCCAGGAATTTTCAGTAGTTGGGTGAGCATCACTGCTACAGGTCAGATTCACTGAACTTCTCTCAACAAGAGGGACTCACTGACACAGTGGAGGTCTTTGGAGCATCTGGAAGAGGTGTGAATATTCATTTAGATTACTATGGGCTGAGTGTATGTTACACTACAGGGGTAACTATTATTTTCAAATTGATTAAAAAAAAAGAAGGCAGAGAATGCAAAATTTATACAAGACAATGTTGAAGTTTCATGAAGGGACACAAAAGTAAATAAACAGGCAGGCATGAAACTTTTCTATGCATAGAAGTCACTGTGGCTTTGACAGGTGGTTGAGATTTTTTTTTAAATAAGCTGTGTTTCACACAAATCTCACATTAATAGAGATATTTTGAGATGTCATCCTCCCCAGCTCATTCACCGCTGCACAGTGATAGCCTACTCTCCAGAGCCAGAGGACTGGATGGAGCTGAAGAAGGCATGTTCAAGAGACCAGTTTGAGATGATTTGAGCTTCGTGACATGGTACATTATCCTGCTGGAAGTAGCTATCAAAAGATGGCTTCACTGTGGTCATAAAGAGATGGACATGGTAGGCATACAACACTCAGGTAGTCTGACGCGTTTAAACGATGCTCACTTGGTACTAAGGTGCCCAAAGTGTGCCAAGAAAATATCCCCCGCACCATTACACCACCAGCAGCAGCATGAACCGTTGATATAAGGCAGGATGGAGCCATGCTTTCATGTTTACACAAAATTCTGACCCTATCATCTGAATGTCGCAGCTGAAATGGAGACTCATCAGACCAGGCAACGTTTTTCCAATCTTCTATTGTCTATTTTTGGTGAGCCTGTGGGAATTGTAGCCTCAGTTTCCTGTTCTTAGCTGACAGGAACGGCATCCGGTGTGGTCTTCTACTGCTGTTGCCCATCTGCTTCAAGGTTCGACATGTTGTGCGCTTTGAGATGGTATTCTGCACACCTTGGTTGTAACGACTGATTACTTGTGGCACTGTAGCCTTGTCTTGACCAATTCTACATGCCTAAATGCATTGAGTTGCTTCCATGTGATTGGCCCCCAGTAAGACTGAATCTTTCAAAAAGATTCTCAAAATTAAAACAAAATCGTGCAACAAATGTCAAGATAATTTTCTTACAGAGAAATGATTTTTACATGGACCTGTACTTCCTCAATTCTCAAGAGATTAACTGCTAATAACATGCAAAGTTTTAGTAGTTTAATAATAAAGCTTATGATGATATAACGACGATAAAAGTATAAATGTCTGCGTGTGAGAGAGACAGATATGTAGAGATGGTGTTTAAATTTTACCACATAATAAACTTAAAATTGTTTAGCAAAAAGGTATATGTGCTACATTTAGTCCTCATTGTTATTCTGTTAAATTTTTTCCCTAGTACTTTGTAATTTTGGGGGGGTATTTTATCTCTTTAGAAGAAAATTGAGATGTATGTGATACTGTGCGAAATAAAAATTTAACTGAAATATTGTGATAAAATGTGTTGTTAAGTTTTATTTAGCGAGAGTTCTTCAGCTTGATTTTGCATACAGATGTTGTTTTCTTCTCGACACAGCTACTGAATTCAAACCAACCAATCACAGTGAGGGACATGCAAATCAGACCCTGCATGTTCCGCCCATATTCGACAACCTACCAATGGTTGACGACGTGGGCGGGGCCTGTAGGATAACAGCGGAGGATTCAAACTGAACATGGCTGCGGGGAAAGATGCCGACGAAAACACGCAAAATAGAAGGTAAGAACGAACGGTGACTGACGTAAAATGAGTTATTAATGGTACTTACATTGACACAGAGTTAACATTACTCTCAAACAATAAGGCTAAAGCTGAAATTGAGAGTTTAAACTGGTGAAAATAAGTGAGACTGATTGACAAGGACTGTCATTCTCTATCTAGCAGTCAGCCATCATTTAGCGATCGTTAGCTAACATTAGCTGCTTAACGTGACAGTAACGACGTTCAACAAGTGGTGAGTTAGGTAACGTTACAGCTCGGTGGTCAGACATTGGTGCTAGCAATTTAAATGCTTATTTCTAAAATGAATGAAGTGGTGTTAGTGGGAACTTGCATCGGGTAACGTTAGCACTGTTAGCTGAGGGCTCGTCAGTTTGGGTAACGTTAAACTGCACATTAAGTTAGCTAAATTAAATTTAGCTGGGTTAACTTCGCTAACGTTTGGTTATTATGAAGTTAATCGATTGCTCCTAATTGTCTTCACACATATACTTTTTTGTACATGTACGAACACAGTATCAACAGCCCTGCAACAAATCCTCCTTTGTTTAAGTTATCATATAATGTTCAACTGAAACTGTCAGAAGAAGTGTAACTTAAGTCCAGCTTTGTGGTAGTTTTTGAGGTAGATGGTGTTCTCAGAATTAACAATAAAATGGGGATGAATATAAGGTTAAAGGGGCACTACAACCATTTCAGACATTAGAAAATAAACCTGACAGTGTTGTGATATCAGCATGGGCTATTACACTGCGTGCACGAAAAGGTTCAATTTGACATAGTATGTATATCATATGTACACACTTTTTATTGTAATGGTGTTGATTTTCAGGAGAAACGCATGCAACAAAGATCCCAAAGAGAATTGCTATGGTCCACTTGTTTTTAAAGCATACAAGCAGCAACTGTCAGCATAGTTGTGTATCATGACCTCTCCCCTACAATGAGAACCTCAACTGTATTCAGTCTTCCTCTGTCTCCCCCCATCAGCGGTACAGTGTGCAGTATGGTGATCAATCAGCAGGAATCGCTGGGGGGCTCTCGTGCTGGCCAACCGCCAGTCATCTTCAACCCGGACTTTTTTGTGGAGAAACTTCGCCATGAGAACCCTGATATTTTCCTGGAGTTGGTGCTTAGTAACATCACTCGCCTTATTGATCTTCCTGGTACAGAGTTTGCACAGCTCCTTGGTGAGGAGGGCTCTAAAACGCCAACAGGTGGAAATGGAGGCTTCTTTCGCTCTTTCAACTTCCTCAAACGCAAAGGTGAGACGTCAACTTGGTGACATCTAGAAATAGTAGCAATAGCCACAGCAAATGCCCCTCTCTGTTAGTCACGTCAAGAAAAATAGATATTCCCAAAGTTTGTCATTTAGCAGCTGCTGTGGCAAGTAAGTAACAGAATCTTCACTTCTTTACTCGAGCTTTCAAACCATTAAAAAAATATTTCCGTCACATTCCTACTCCCTTCACTGTCCATGTTCTCTGATGAACAGCGCAGATTTCTTCTGTGTTTTGAAAGTGATGGTTGTGAAAAGACCGGATGAGTGCAAATGAAAACAAATCGGTTAGGTTCTGCAAGATCAGTGTTGATGGACTGTCTCTCCCTTCAGGTCCACTTCACATTTGTAACAGTGGAATTTAACAGCTGGCACTAAACACGCATCGAGAGATGTGGCTACCTATTCAATATTAAATTTTCTTTGCCTGTGTCTAATCTCATGTACCAATGTGTTCTTTAACCTAGTGGATGAGATGTGAGCAGCCTTGTTCTTTAGTGTTAATGTCTGCTTTTAGTATCCTATCACTTATCACTACCGTCATTTCAGACAAAGGCGTTGTATTTGGAACGTCACTGACAGAGAGCTGCGTTGCCCAGATCTACCAGCTCATCGAGTACCTCAGCAAAAGTGAGTCATCTAAATAAAATCCCCCGATTCCCCACAGTTGTGTTCACATCCTCACTGCTGTGACTTTCAGATGCCAACAGCAGTAACTGCATGCTGGTGTTTTGATAAAGAACTTTTAATAAAGTATTTGATTTCAACACATAATACACCCATGAATGATTTTAAACAATAACAACCCTTTTGTCTGCCGTTAATCCATTAACACTGTAGATTGTATTTTATAGTGTAGTTTTTTTTTGTGTGTTTATGAGCTTAAATTTAAAACAAAGACACATTCCAAGAACGAGTGAGCACAAATGAATAGACCAAACTCATTTGGAATGATCAGAAGTTTTTACTTGCTGATACCCACCTGCCTTTCCACACTTAGACCTGCACGTGGAGGGTCTGTTTCGGGTGCCAGGGAACAGTGTTCGGCAGCAGTCCCTGAAGGAGCTCCTCAACAGCGATGCTGATGTTGACCTGGAGTCTGGAGACTTTCACCCCAGATGATGTGGCCACGTTGCTCAAGACTTTCCTGGGAGAGCTGCCTGAGCCCCTGCTCACACACAGACATTTCCACGCACACCTTAAGATAGCTGGTAATTTCTTTTTTTTTTTCTTTTTTTTTTAGTATCTGTCATGTTTTAATCAAACTTTTAGATAAGCAGCATGGTTTGCTACATGTATTAGTATAAAATGTTACATATTTAAAAAAATAAAAATAAATACAACCCCTTAAATTCATTAGTCAAGAAGATTGCATTCTTGAAAACCTTTTTTAGTACTAGCAGAAAAGGAAGATTTTAAATGTTAAATGTCATGTAGAATTGCTTAAATCAGTATCAGTATCATTATTACTAGTAATATTCTTTTATACTTAAATTAATTATTAACTTATCTGTTTTTTGTATTAACAAGCTTACAAGAAAACGTATTGTTCAGGTCCAGTCAGCCCGGTTTGTCTGGTTCTGTCTTGTCAGTCTTGTTTGTCTTTTATATATATGCATTTCCATATCAGATAAAGAATTGTGTATGCGATCTTCTGTTTGGTGCCAATAAACGAAGATTTTAAATATGCAAGAATAATTTCCAAGGGATTCAGTAAATCTGTTCATGACTTCACTTCCTCCACCCTTGTCCCTCATCCAGATATGACTTTGTTTGACGAACACGGCAACAAGACAGCAATACCCAACAAGGAGCGTCAAATAGAGGCGCTGCAGCTTCTGTTCCTGCTGTTACCTCAGGCCAACCGCTCACTGCTCAAACTGCTGCTGGACCTGCTCTACCACACCGCCAAGCAGCAAGACAAGAACAAGATGTCCGCATACAACCGGCCATCATGTTTGCCCCACACGTCCTCTGGCCCAGACACGTAAGATTTGTAGTTCATAACTGCATAATAAGGGTTCAAAAACAAATGTGAAATAGTATTTTGCTCAATTTGGCAGCACAATTGTTTACCAGAATTATTCATCCCCCTTTAAGAAAACTGCCTGAAAACTGCCACATACT